>NW_010119115.1:20029-77642 GCF_000699245.1 Pterocles gutturalis
GTGCTATTTAGAAGACTTTTATCTGCTTGACATTTTAAAAGGAAGAAAGATAAAGAGCATCCCAGTTAGGTGAATGCTTGCAAAATGCCATTGGGAAATTATTTCTGTAGTTGCAAAGGAAATTACCTTTTTTATTCAGTATGATTTGCAGAAGACATAAAAGGGATCTATTACTTACAAAAGGAAACTTTAGCAAAGTACATGTCTACAGAGTGTATTTTTATACCTGACTTTAATCCTTTGTGGGAAGGATATTTGTCTGACAAAAATATCAACAGGTAGGGGATTTGGAGCTTCCACATTCTAACCTAATTCAGGCTTTATTCCTCAGTTCATTAGTGGTCTTAGTTCATGTCACAAGAGAACATGCTGTGATCTGGACTAATAGCAGCCAAGATTTGACATTTGTTAAATGGAAGCCATTAACTTATGAACACAAAACATATTTAGATGTATCAAATTAAATAGCAATACTCCAAGAGAGGTTTTCAAAACTGACAAAAGGGTCAGGCATAGGAGCCTCACTGAAGGTTAATGAACATTAATCCAGTTCTGATGGTGAAGTCAATAGGGTTTATATTCCTAAATCACTCAATTTAGAAGACCAGGACTTATTAATAAGGAGTATATTATTCTGAAGTCCCATCTGTCTGTGAATACCTGAGGTCAGAAACTAATGCCTTTTCTGACAGGCCAAGAACCTCGGTAGGTCTAAAACCTGCTGAAAGACACTTGGATTTAATGAAGCTACAGTAACCTGAAAAAACCTCACTTGCACTCTTCTCCCTTTGAAGTACAAAGATAGGACAGGTACTTTAACCCTTACACCTGGAGGTTAATTTCAGTGCCCTGACTTGCATTCTTCTGTCGAAGTTGAAAGCCTCACCCTCAAACAGCACAGAAATCTGTCTTTGAGTATTATCCCAGAAGACTTCAGCCCAAAATCAGTGCTTAGACACCTTTGGAAATAAGGACTGGTAATGGTAACACTGACCTTTAATAATGCTGTAGAGGTCACACCTGCTGCTAGTAGTCAAATAACTACTTGTTGATTGGCTTTTATTGGCTTGTACATAAATTTAATCCGGAAGAAGCTTCATCACTGAACCCTGCACTTCTCTTGACATTTTCTGTATCAAGCAAAGCACTGAAAAAAACTGTCCCAGTGAATGAGAGCCATGGTGGACATCTGCTTGTCATTGTTTTGCATGTCCTTCACTTGTTCTGTTTGTTCTCGTATCCAGTCTGTTCTTTTCATTTCCCCCATGCTCACACTCATCACACTCTTTACTCTGTATTATTGCCTAGCAGGTGTTTGAGTAAGGAATTTAACACACAGGAACTTGCTTATTGAAAAGGGAATATAACTGACATTCACACTGTGCAACAGTACTTTTTGTGCATTAGATATCATCCAAACACACTCTGCCTACAGCTACCCAAGAGCACTCCCCAGCTGTTCACCGGCTGAGTGAGGAAAGCTCTTCTGAGCATCAAAGTCTCCACTATTTTTGGCCCTAGGTATTAGCAAAGCAGGCAGGGGACAGAGGCAGCAACTGCCAGAGATGGCCCCACTTTTTTGATTTTTCTAAGTCATGGAAAGCCAAGCTTGTTGCTGCTGCCACTGTCTTCAGCAAGAGGGACTGAGGTCTGTGCCACTAACACAGACCCTCTCATTCCTTCAGCAGCAGTGGGCCAAGATGACCGCTTTTTCAGGGATATTCACACAGCTTTCTAGCCCAGCTGCTCCCTTCTCTGTGGCAGAATATCCTGACACAGCTCATTAATCCTTGAGGCAGTTAAATTCAGTTTGTTAATGCTACTGAATGAAATGGTGAGATAGTGTCTGTCTCTGCACTGGGACTCTGCTTGCAAACCAAGACTGCACTGATTATGATTTTTCAAGCCCTATGTATGCTTCCCATCTTTCTAAGCCCATTTACAACAGGCAAGTTCTTCATACTGGCTTATTAAGTATGAAAGAAAAAGCAGCCTCTCTCACTCCCAAAGGCCTACAGAATTAGAACATGCTTCCCTTAGTAGCTTTTAGGAGTCCAAAAAATTGTCTATTTGACTTAATCTTATTTTAAAAAATGTTTTTACACGTTTACATTCCTGACAAATGAGAAGCATGTTGCTAGTGATGCCCAAGTAGTATTAGCAGCACCTCTTCTTTACTGCCTTTCATTCTGGGTAGTTTACACTGACAGAGGGGCTTGGTTGCATTTGCCTTCAATGACAAATGTCTTTTAATGACCTCTTGCTGAGAGCAACAGAACAAGTCATGGTTACCTTAATGGTCCAAGTTTTATATCTGTTTAACTAAGCAAATGACATACATAAATTCTAATTTAGAGACATATTGTGGAAGACTTTATATGTAGCCATATTTAATTTTTTTCATGTGCTTCCTGAAGTAATGCATTGCTAGTGTCCCAAGACCAGAAGTCTATATGTAGGTCATGAATTTTAATAATTTTTTTCTTCTGACGAAGTAGATTCCCCTATGAATGACCTGTACAACCAACTGCATGAAACTGAGCTGCCTCAGACAGGTTTAAGACAGACTTGATTTTGAACATGTGTCTGCTAACTAGCAGTACTACACCTATGCTTAGACCTCTGAGTTCAAGACCAGCTTTAATGAGAACCAGATCTCTAGCTCTTGTACCTGCTTTAGCTTTTAATTCAATTATAACAAAAGGATAAGACACATAGAGTAATGGAGAAAATGTGTGGTATATTTGTATTCTCTTTTTTTCCTCTCATGCTGTTAGCAACAGAGTAGAAATTATATTGAGTTAAATTTGGCTTTTTTTAGTTCTTATAAAAGCATGAACATAATGAAATAATTCCATAGCACTTACACATCCAGCCACAACTTACATCTCTAGCTATGTTTTTAAAAGTAATGGCTCATTCTTCTCACTGTCTCTCTGTATGACTGATATTTTATTAACATGTAGCTGGATCCTAAAGCTAGGACAAAGTACATTGTAGCTATGCTTTAAAAAAAAAAAAAAAAAAGGAAGTAAGCTAGAGGGCTTGTGCTCTGATCATATCACCAGCCCTAGTGGTGGTCCTGGCTACCTGCTGTTAGAGGCATACAGCCTGTCAGCTTTACTTACACATACCAGCAACTA
This sequence comes from Pterocles gutturalis, assembly GCF_000699245.1. Taxonomy (NCBI): domain Eukaryota; kingdom Metazoa; phylum Chordata; class Aves; order Pterocliformes; family Pteroclidae; genus Pterocles; species Pterocles gutturalis. Next base: position 23,173 of record NW_010119115.1, read on the forward strand.
CCACAACTCTTCACAGCACAGACACTGTATCTTAACAACATTCACACTCAAGGGCAAGAAGACAAAACATTGCAAGCTAGACCTGTTGCTGGTGGACCCAGATTTTCAGTTTTCAAAATTAAAGTGAGGAAAATTTCAATTATATTTCAACAAATTTCACATACATTTCTGTAATTGAGTTAAAACATCAAAGCATTTTGGTTTTAGTTTATTAATTTCTCCCAACTCTACAACAGCCACACTGTGAAAAAGCAAGTTGCTTTGTGCTATACAAATATTATTCACCATTTTTGCTCTGGGTCATCGACAGAAAGGTTAGCCTCCTCAGGAAGAAATTTTCCACCTTTAGAAAAAGCAAGCTGCTTTGTGCTATACAAATATTATTCATCATTTTTGCTCTGGGCCATTGACAGAAAGGTTAGTCTCCTCAGGAAGAAATTTTCCACCTTTAGAAAGAGATTTGGACACCCGGTCAGCAACAGTAACTCAAGTGATACTGAAGTCAGTCACCAGATAAGAGACCTCACCCACCTGATGGTGTATGATTCTGGTTAAAGAACTGCTTTGTGCTATACAAATATTATTCATCATTTTTGCTCTGGGCCATTGACAGAAAGGTTAGTCTCCTCAGGAAGAAATTTTCCACCTTTAGAAAGAGATTTGGACACCCGGTCAGCAACAGTAACTCAAGTGATACTGAAGTCAGTCACCAGATAAGAGACCTCACCCACCTGATGGTGTATGATTCTGGTTAAAGAAGGGAAACAGCAGCAGAAATTCCTTTAATAAGGGGCACACTTTATTTTTAAAGTTTAGAGGAACTGCTTCACAGGGGCTTTTCCACTGCAGAGCCACACAAGCCAGTGCTAACTGCTTGCCCTCACAGGTGAAGTGAGCTCTGTGGCATGAGACAAAATGGCCACCGTTCTGTAGCAGCTCAGCCACACAATACAAAATGGCTGCCCTGGCTGTGGGGGCATTGCAGCGACCCTTCCCCTGACATCCACCTTCTTCTTGCAACGGCTTTGAGGAATTTTTTTCCTTCCTCACAAACTGTGTGTGCTCCCCTTACTGTCTGCTGGGCTGCGTAGCACAGAGGGCCATGAGCTGCCACCTGAGTCCCTCAGAAAATTGTTTTTCTTGTGACCACCTCCAACAGCCCTGACTCTGGTGGGAGGCAACGGAGCACTGGTGAGTCTGTGCTAGAAGGCCTTTGTGAAAACTGGGGGGTATTTGGATGTAGCGCTGTTAAATGCATGTGTCCTCCCCCTGTCCTTCAGTAAATGCTCACTGCTCAGGTGAGCTCAGGTGCAGCACCCCAGAAGGCCACGTACCCCGCTCCAAACCCCAACTCAGTGCAGTTCACGGGGCACAGCTCTGACAATCAAACCGTCTGTCAGACATCTACTGATGGCTTCCAGGAATTGCATCGTTCCTGACTGGTGGACAAGTCAGGTATGTACTAATATGCATCAAAATTATTATAAAATTTTGAAGATATCTTTAAGAAGGTGTTGCAATTTGTCTGGATCTCCATACCAGGCCCACGAATCAGGTAGTGTCCACAGCCCCGCACAGCAATACATAACTGGTTTTTAGTGACAGACCAGTAACTTACTGTTGAAGGTGAATACCTGTGTTTGCTCTTAGACAAATATAGATATTTCTGTAGTCTGCCTATCACTGTGTTAAAGAAAAACTTCCTCAAAATACAGAAAAAGTGAATATTCAGTGAGAACAGTAAACAAGATTTACCCTGTTTAAAAATGAATCACCAAGAATTTTAAAGTGAAGACCACAAATATCTGTACAGCTTCAATACTTGTGAGTTTTCTCTCTTTTGTACTGCTTTATGGTCCTTTGTATGCTTTTTGTCTCTGTCTTGCACATAAAAGTTGAGATTCCTTACTGGTGTACTAAACATAACGTGAGACCTCATTTCAGTAATTAAAAACTAAAGCACTTAAAGATACATTTAAACAGTGTAACTTTGTGGAACTCTGAAGTGAAGCAAAAACATACAGTACAGGAAACTCCAATTGACATATCCGATAGGCTTCTTTATTGTACAACACAGCTTTTTAATTTTGCTGAGTGAAGCTCAATAAAATTAGATGTGTGACAGCATGTTCTTAGCCTGTCCCCTGAAATGTCTTGATTTTAAAAGCAAGGGAAGCAGCTGAACTCTTCTATTTATTTAACAGATTACATGCTATATACCACAGTGAAATAGTTCATCTAGTAATGTATACTTTAAAAGAGGCTGGCTTTCTGATAATTCTTGTTTTTCTTTTTAACAATACAAAGAAATAAAGAAAGCAAAATTAGCTGAAGCAATTGATTAACAGGTCATGATGTTTCTCAGACCTTGTTGCAAATTGCAAGTCAGATATTAGCCTTTGGAAGCCTGTTCTTTGCTTTGCTCCATGCTGTTATTTCCTCATTTAAAAAGGAAAGATCAGCTGAAGACAGCTGTACTCTTCATATCCAGGAAGTCCGTGCTATTTCCAGCTGAATACCTGCTTGCTATGAAAAATTACCTAAAGTTTACATGGAACCAATTTTCAGATTATAAAATCAACCCTTCCTCAATTAGGTAATGACACAATTTACGTTGTGAAATCGCATTTTAGCTCAGGCAACCATAGTCACAGCAGAACAGATGCACTGTGATTTGCTCTGTAATTACATTATTGAATCCTATTTTTGTCTCAAGACCCTGCCTCACTTAGTGCCCAGGATGGACCTCCTCAGGATATGTCAAGGCTATGTAGTAATTGTGCCTGTTGGTAGCATCTCTCCTTCTATGCTACTGATATTGTGAAATGTCATAAAATTATGCCAGGAACTGTTGTGACCATCTCCAGCCAGCCTAGGAAATTAAAATATAGCTTAAAGCCATCATATGCTATCTCTAGCTCTTCTGGGTTTATTTTCAGAAAAGCTGAGGACTCAGCATGTATTGATACGAAGGAAACAATATGTACGGAAAAGCACCAGTTTGTAGCTAGCCATCATTCCCCCTCATTTGCTTCTCACTTCTCTCATCTAATTTCTTAAAATGCTCTCTATAAAAAGAGTTTTGGGTCAAACTGCAAATTTTCAATCTGTCTTTGCTGTTAAGGAGAGCAAACATACCACTTCAGAACGTGCACACTCTCTCTCCCTTTCTTATTCTCCTGTCCCACTTGCTTTTTTTTCTTTCCTGGTGAGATACCAGACCCAAAAGCTGAAGGAGCTGTTCAGGCAGCATCCTCTTGGTTGCACATGTAATGTGTTACTGCTATGAATACTTGTGTGTGGCTTCAGAAGCAGTTTAGGATTCATATCACTGGGGGGCATGGAAATCTACCGTGCTGAAAGACATGATTGTAAAAATGGATAATGCACGTGTTAGCTCAGTTCAGCTGACAGAGAAGACAGGCAGCAAAACCTCAGACCTCTATATGATGTAGGAACAGATCAAAACTGAACCTCAAAATCATCTGTAGTGCAAAATTCATGCATTTTAAAATGTATTAGCATATTCTTGACCCAGTAAATATTAATAGTATAGGTGAGATCTTATCACCCACAGTTACTGCCTATGCCTGTGAATAGAAAGGGCATGGAGTTCTTACAAAATACCATTCACTGTCTTCATGAAGCATGCTCCTTGGGAAATCTGCCAGTGCCTGATACTGCTGGCTTTCCAGATGGAAAGCAAAACTTGAAGCCAGCTATATTGGATGACCTTGAACTAAAACCGTGCAAGTTGCTTCCACCTGTGATAGCCATCTTGGTAATGGTTATTTCTGCCATGTAGGTAATAAAAAATGGCAATTTTTTAATATATAGGGAATATAAGATATTAAATAGTAAATCCTATTAGGTTGCTTTAGGCAATTATTGAAAACAGTTTTACTTACCTCATTAAAATTGTTTTATTTGTAGAAAAATTATAACACACAGAGTCTTCGCTTAATGTCTGTATGGTTATTACATTCCTAAACTAATACTGTGAAAAAGCCAAATTCACCTCCACATTGACTAAACAGAATTAAAATTGGTCATTGTTGTACACTTTCACTACACACTATTAGATGACTCCCTCTTCTCCAGAGTGCTCATAATATCTACATCATCCAAATTCTCCATAGATCCATTCAGGGTTTTAGACCATTTTACATTATTATCTTTGTTTACTTGTTATCCCAGGAACAATTACCTTTTATGTAGATAAGTTTGCTGCAATTAGACTTTGCCCTGGTGCTAAACTCATACTAGCAGTCCCACAGCTTCATTAGCAGCCCATAGTACATAATTAATCTCTGTTTTGGGGTTTTTTTCTTGCTTCCAATCAGGCTTACGTTTTCTTTACTTGCCTTTTTAACCTTTATAATTTTCCCACATTGCAAAAAACCTACAAATCGCTCTTTTGCTGCTGTGACATTGATGTACCCATTGCTAGTAGGAGTAGAGGTGGGATGGTCAGTAATGGTCATTCTATACAGTATTGAACATAATGGTAGAATCTCAAATTTAGGGCAAATTAATCACAGAGAAAAAAATGTATAGTCCATATTCCTTCTGAGGACAATAACACATCAACAGAGGTCACAGAGGATTCACACCTTTACGTCTTTTGCAGTATGCACAAAGTACAAAAAAAGTGTGTCTGCTGTTTGCCTGGCTTTGTACAACCACTGCAAAGTGAAGCACCACCAAGCTACACAAGAACTGCAGAAGTGAATTCCTTTGGTGATGATAACCTTCAATAAACCAATTTAGAAATCCTATGTTTTAATTTAGAATTAATGCTGTAAATCTACTAGATTCACACCAAGCGGGAACATGAAACAATCTTTCATTACTGGCTAAACTCAGTAGGTAATGCTGGACTACAAAGCCTGCTTACATGGAGTGTTTCCATTCTGAAGTGAGAAAAGGCATCAGTCATTGCTGTCTTTGTAGGAATGAAGTTTATTTCAAATTTTAATTACTTTTTCAACCAATACTTTATCTTTGTTTCTAGTGACTCACTAATGCAGCATCAGCTGTGATTTCTCAGTGGTTTAATGGCACGGGTGGCAACAGTGACACACACTGAGCATCTCCCTGGGCAAGGGGGAGGAGGAGGGAGAGTGTAAAGAGGTAACCAGGCTGACAAAGCTGTGAATAGCAGTGGTAACTCGCTGGTTATATATTGCTAAGCAAGTGTTCTGACTTTGGCTTTCTTGGCTAGTTTTGATTCTTTATCTGCTACTTTTTGTCTTTGTACTGTATATTACCAATTTTCTCTCCTCTAAGGTTAAGCATGGAATTATTTTAGGACTGTTTTCTTATATGTACAGCATCTCATACTTTTCTCTGAGTTTGGCACATAGCTGTTACTGTAGTGCAAAGAAATAAGACCAACAAAACCAGATTTTTTTTCATGACTAGAGCTGTTGTTGTCAGTGTTTTTTGATAAGATCTGTCTTTTCATTGAAAGGAGTAATAAATCTTTTCTCCTTCACAGTTCTATAATTTTAACAATACAATATAACTTACTGTGAATACCTTCCTTTTTTTTTTTCCTGATTATATCTTGCTCTAGGAACATAGGATGCACTTTGGGATGCTGTAAAGAAGGAGGCAGCTGTGTGATGATATATATTTTTCAATAAATATACATATCAGGTTGTCAGCTTCGTAAGATAAGGTACCATTAGGAAAAATACCAAGACCAGCTTTATGAGAGATACCACGGCTGTCTCATTGATATAGCCTGGTGTGGCACACACTCTTCTGCAAGATAGGCTTAATTTGTATCAGTAACTGTATGTCCCATTCACACTGCAATGGTGTCTCACCTGCAAATACCCAGAGTCCTTCAGGAAATAGCCAGGAAACTGTAAGTTGGGAGATGGTGCAACCTGGTTTATGTAACAAAGGTTGTCAGATACTCAAAGCTTGAGGCTTCTGAGATTAGAGACAGCATTTCTAGGGGACTGCCATGGATCTGGGAGCCTCAAGGATATCAGCATGCCAATTGTAGAACTGTGAACTCCTGGAAGGTCCAGCTCTGGTGAGGGTCTCTTGGCTGTTCAGATGGGAGACTGGAAGCCTCAGGAACATGAGTTCAAGACTGAATCGCAAACTTCCGGACTGTGCACTTCAAGCTGCAAGTATAAATACAAATCAGCTCTCAAAAGAGGAAAGAAAAATGCCTTTGTTCAGTTCCATCTCTCTGCAAAGCCATCTCCTTTGCCCTGTTTGACAGCAATCAACCCCAGAGGAAAATACGACGTTACACTTTCAACTGTGTGGCAGTAAAAATGCCACATTAAAATGCTCAGAAAGGAAAAGCGTTTTTTAGTGGTGTATAACAATAAACATATCATTAGCAAAGCATTTAATGAATTGTAGACTTAGTACATGTTAGTAAAGATGTTTGTGTCTTAAAAAGAAAAATAATTTTCATTATTATCTCTGTTGGACAGGTAGGAAAATAATTTTTAATAGCAAATTTTCTTTAAATAGCATTTTCTACATTTAATATATGTTGTGGTTCTCACAAATGACGGTTATTAGAGAAGGAAGCAGCTCTAAGTATCTTGAAGCTTTTGACTTAGCCATTTTTAGGTCAGTAATTTTGCAGTGTATTTCCAAATGTAACCTTTGGTCCCAAACTGGTTTTGATTTCCCACTTCTTAGCTACCTGTGGTCTGGTTTGTCATCGGTTGGACTTGATGATCCTTGAGGTCTTTTCCAACCTTAATGATTCTATGGTTCTATGGTTTGCATGAGTGGATGGTGGAATGAATTGTCTTCCATGAGACCATGTTTCCAAGAGAATGTATTCATAATACGTTATGCATATGTAGTACTCTCGGTTACTGTGGCCCATCAGTTACACAGTTGATCTTCCTATAGGCAAGGATGCTCTGTAATAATGTAACTCCTGACCTGTGGTATTTCGGTGGTCTCTTTCACTTGCCTTCTGCTATAAATAGGAGAGTATAGATCAGTTATGATTCAACACTGAATTGAAAAGTCCTGAAATGGACTGAGTGACAATGTCTAATTTTATACCATGCCTTTATATTCTTTTCAGCTTTGATACCAAATAGTTTCTCTTCTGGTTTTAAAAATAAGAAAAGGTCAAACACAGGAGCAAATTAAGAAGGAAATTTATCATTTACTCTCCTAGCAACAATACATAGCTAAACCTAGAGTTTCCTACTTCTGCTGCCTAATAACAAAAAATAAAACTACCAGACCAGTTTAAATGAACCGTGCACATAAGTTGGTCCTATGCTTTTACATGCACTGTTATGTATGCTACTATAATGGGGTTAGATACTTCTGAATTTAAATCTAACTTCTCTATTGTATGCTTTTAGACAAATTAACTTAGTCATGTAGAGAAATATTCCCCTCCACAGCGGGGCATTTCCATGAAAGCTCCTCTTGTTACTATTGAAGTTGACAGTAAATCTTCATAACTGGCAGAGGAGATGGGCAAGCTCAAGAGAATTTAATGATGTCAGTGAGAATGAAATATAGACAGCTTCTTTAGGCACTGTTGTGAATTTCTGTGAAATATGCCTTAAATATGACCTCCAGGGACTGAGATTTTCAAGTCCTGCCATATTCTGTCTGAAACAACAGCTGAATTACAACAGTGCTTTGCAAATTGTGGTCCAGTGCTTCTATCCCATTCCTCCATCAGAGAGTACTTTTAACAAGAAAAGATAGATACGCTTATTTTGATAGTTAAAGTTAATCATAGGACTTTTGATTTGTAACCTGACCTGCCAAGCAGGCTGGTCAGCAATCTGTTATCATAATTGCCAGCTCTGTGTCTTCCAGCCTGAGCAGCACCAGGTGCTGAGCTAAATAACAAGGTGATAAACACAGACCATAATGACTCAGACAACGTGTGCTATATTCATTAAATGTTGCCTGTGATTTCACAGATTTATAATTAGAAGCTTTAAGAAACTAACATGAGTTGACAGGGACAAAATGGAGTCAAATGTAGAAGAGAGACATGCATAAACTTCTTGTTTTCCTCTATTTCCAGAATACTTTCACCATTCCAAATTCCCCACAGCTTTGGCAAGGCGTTAAACACCTGCAGTCCCCAAAGGCAGCCTCCACTGATGTCCCTCCTCCTCACCTCAGTCCTTATTTTAATGAATCTGCAGCTTGACAACACATTACCATCTCTGTTTGTAGCAACTCTCTTTTATTTCTACACAGCTCTTTACTTCAGTCACCCAAATTTCTCCATCACTACTGGCTGCTCTTGGCTGGTGTTCAGTCAACTTGTGACTTGGCATGACATCTGATTCTTAGGCCATCTCCTAGACTGGCACTATCAAAGTCTTCAGAAACTCTAACAATTACAAGCATTTTACTTCTGGGACAGGAATATATTAAAACAGAACTAAAAATAACCTAAGTGCCTGCAAACCCTCTTGGAAGGGAGGGAAGGAAATCAACAAAACCACTCTACATTCATTTTTTTAACCTTCAAGCACTTTAATAAGAGAAAACAAAAGAATCTCAGACCTCCTCTTACAGACATGCAAGAGGGAGCACAGATCTATTTCTAGCTTTGAAAGTCATTCAGCAAAGGCAGCAACTCTCTAGACACCCTGAACTGCTCTGCTCATCCTGAAATCAATGAAAAAGATATTTGATGCTTATGCAGCTGTTACTAATAGCTCTTACTATCAATTTTAAGCATTCAACAAACTTGTTGGCCATGTCTTTTTCTTTGTCTGACCATTAACGTGAATGTTTGGTGATTTTCCTACTGCCTTTTACTATCTTTGCTTTTTTTCATCCATGGCTCTAGCTGATACCTAGGTCTTACATTGGGGAATTTGGTTTTCTTCCTCAGCTGAAAAGAAGACAGATAAATTCAGGTGTTACGGAATAATTTCTGTTGAAACAAAACACTTCTTCTGTGTCCAGTACAGAATGTTTCTTTCTTAAGTCCTGCCTGCCATTATCTTCCACAGCCTCTGAGACCTGCCAGGGCACAGATGAATGGGAGGTCTCCTCCCTGTTTCCTTGCCCTGCTCCCCCTCAGTCCAGATGGTGCACGGCAGAGGTGACTCATGCTGCCACCTCACTTGTGGATCTTATGGGAATGACAGTGCTCAGAGCATTCTTCTCCTGGTAACTGGACCACAGAAACACATATTGGGGCTGAGTCACTGCACCAGATTACTGCAGTCTTCCGACCCGCTTATTTTCCTGTCATTTTGCGACATGTTTAGAAAATCTTTTGCTCATGCCATTTTTTCATTATGAGCTATTTTATCTTTTTTTTTTTTTTTTTTTTTTGGGAGAGAGTCTGCTTTTAGGTTTTGAGGGAATAGATTTTTTTTTCTTTTTTTTTTTTTTTTTTTTTTGGCAGAGAGTCTGCTTTTAGGTTTTGATGGTATAGATTGAAATACTAAGACAGAAAAGAATAATACATGCTTATGTGGTATCCCCAAGCATACAGAGGGTTTCTTGCAATAAGCCATCAAGAAACAGAAAAGCAGAATTTCAGACTGTGTGTCAGGAATACATGAAAGCACACTGAGAATTCATCCCTAGTTCAATGCTATTGCAATTACTCCAGGAATGGAGTTAGGCTCCTAATAAGAGAAATGTTTTATCATACTCATAACTCATGTGTTTAAGATTGCTGGGCAGACATTTAAAGCTCAGCTCTGGAGGAAAAAGTGACATAATGTAACTGTTGTTTGCTTTACTGATGTTTTTTCTACAACATAAAAAACTATTTCACAGGGACTGGAAAGAATGTACTATCTATTCCAGAGAACAGAGAGTTCAGCCAAGGTTGTTTGTATATTGCAATTTTTATACAAGTGTCTTGAACAGCTTAGTAGATAACTTAAATGGGCTTGGAGGGTGTCATTTCAGTACCCTATGCCATGCTGAATCTGTAGGGGAAAAGCCATTACAGACCAACAACCTGACTATGCTGCTCTTCTTCGAATAAAGTGCGAGGTGCACAGGGAGCATAACAGCGCTCTTAAACAAGGTGGACAGTAGTCTGTGTAACTTCTCCTCTTGCCCATCTTGCACTCTGATAGATTTGACTTAAAGGAGAGAAAGTGCTGCAGAATTAGGTTCAGCGTTTCTCCAGCTTCTCTGTAGAAGTTTAGAGGACCCAAAGGAGTTTTGTTTTCTCTACACTGCGGGTTCCTGCTCTCTTTAAGATTCCCAAAAGCGCGCTTTATTTCTTAAAGGGGTCTGATGGCAATACAAATATGCTCTCAGTCAAACCCTGCTGACTATCCAGCTTTCAAAAGAGAAATCCAGTAGGAATTTTTTTTTTTAATTATTTTTTATTTTTTGTAAGCAGCAGCATTAACTTCTCCTGGGCTTTCTTTAACTGCTCACATCTAAGAAGCACAGCATAAGGGGGGAAAGAGAGGAAGGTTCATAGTATCAGTACAGATTGTGTGGCCTTCCACAGGCTTTCTTTCCCAGGAGTTCCTCCTCTTCCTTTTCCTTTGAGGGCAACAAGGTGGCTCTTGCCCGTGACAGCATTTGTAGCCCTACATTCCGTATTATTTGCTAGCAGCTGTGTGATGTGCTTTATAGTTACAAGCAACTATACCTCCTGCTTTCATTAAGTCAGACAGATGAAGCCTTCACATGATTTTTATAAATATGTCCCATAGCCCTCCTTCAATCATTTAACTTAATCTTAAAAAGATTAAAATATTTTTATTTTTTCCTTAATCAGCACCATGGAGTGGACAAAACACAAAGGCTGTTTCACACAGATGGGAGAAATCCCCCCTGCACTTAAGGGGATTGGTACAGATGGTGGGTTTAGTTTTTGTCCAACATCAAAGTGCACTAGCCTACAGAGCTGGGACTCCAGAGAGGTCATCTGGCTCATGACTTTTGGAATTCAGATCGTGACAGAGCTGTTACAGCCCTTAAGTGCTTGGCCACATATTTACTTCCTTCCTCCGAGTTACAAGGCAGGAACAAAGTTCAGGTCTCAGGAAAAAGAGATTCTAAGAGTACATACGGCAAGTGCTAGCTATATGCTCTGCAGTCAGATTAAAAAAGAGCCAAAATAGTGGGAGGAACTGCAAGTGCAGTTGCCATATGAGGCCAGTACCTTTGCCTCAAATTGAGCATAAAGGCTGTAGGGACTACTGAACGTTGATGATCTTTCTCACTTGGAACATAATGCCAATGATATTTTAAATTCCTGAAAATCCCAAGTGCCATTAGCTTTTGGGAGTTCCTTGAGGAGGGCAGAGAGCCAAAGTAATACAGTGAAGTATTTTAATTAGTATCTTTCAGAGCTTCCTAGAATGAAGCCCAATCTACTTGACAGAGGAAAAGAAAATCCTCTCTCTGTATGTCATGGAGATCTCTTTTGTAGAAACTCACTGTACTCTTCACTAGTTGAGGATCTGGCCCCTAGATATCACTTGAATACAGCAGTTCAATATTGAACATTCTCACCAAGAAATTGTTGTGTTTGTTAACCATAGTCATTTTCCTCAAATATATTAACACTCATTACATTAATATGACACCCAAACCACATAAACATTGAATGGATAAGGAGCTGTGAGGTTTGCTCACATCCCAGCACATTTTGAATATTGATTCTCCTGAGGGGATAGCATTTAAGATTGTTAATTGATAAAAGTAATTTCACTACCATTTAGCATGATGGATCTCAAGAGTAAAACAGGCTTTGCTTGTGATCAGCATGAGTAATATGGGGAGCCCAAGTAGTAATAATCATCAGTGTAAACGTCTCTGTCTCCAAGTGTCCTAAACACATACAGCAGTGAACCATGGACTAGCCCTGAGGAGAGCATGCTGATCTTCCCAATAAAAGTAAGTCTTTCAAGACAGATGGATGGTGGGAGAGCCAATCCCCAGGGGAGGTGACAGTGACACTTAAGGAAAAGAGGTCAGCTGTAAAAATTGTCAAAGGTATTTTGCTGTCATATTTTGGGGAGAAGACAAAAGGTAGCAGGAAGAGCTGTCATAGCACAATGAAAGTAGTGGAACAGGCAAGATGGAGTTAACCAAAGCAGCAAATAATAAAAGGATCAACATGTTTTAATAACAGGAGCAAAGCAGCTGAAGGACAGCTCCCTGCAGAGACCTGTGTTCCACACAGGAGGGAGAAGAAAAGCTTTTGGGTTGCGATTAAAGTCTTATTTGTGCCAGAAACACCTACTTTTTCCACTCCTTATTTAATTCAGTAATTTGACTGCGTTATCCTTTCTGCACTTGTTCTCACATGCACACACACTCTCAGGTTTCCTCTCTTGAAATACCACTGTGACAACTCATGTTCTGACAGCAGTTCAGCTGCCTTCAGGTCCTTAGGCAGTGGGCAATCCACCCTTCAGGCACAGGATTATGAAACAAGGACTTGGAGATCTGTGGGAAAGGATAGGGTTGATGACATCTGAGTTGATGAATGCACAATTAATCACACAGGCTGGTTTTTGTATTCTTCAGGGCATGATTTCAGAATGGAAGCCCCTGATGCAGTCTTCAGAACCAACACCTGAGCCCTGGCTGCCAATACAGCTGAAACACTGAAATAAAACATTTGCCAGGAAGTGAACACTGACATTTGCTAGCTTCTAAAGGAATAATTCAGTATAGCAGCTCTCAGGATAGGTACCTTGTTTTGGCTGTGCCAAATAATATATTGGCTTCTGCTGCCCCTTCCCAGGCTCCCTGTTATTCTCACGCTTGTTCTTTTCCCTAGTGAAAACTGTTGCTGCAGTATGTGCAATACGGAACACCTTTTTCATGACTATTAAATATACAGACACCCATTCCAGAATATTGAGTGACATTCAAGAAAGCAAAAGGCATCTGAAATAATCTGCAGTGACAGATATGACTTACACACAAATTAGATCCCCATAAGACAAGTAATCAAAGGCTAAACAGGCATTTAGTATTAAATACCTTTTGCTATCTGTTAAAAATGGTGAATGAACAGTATCAGTATCCCAAGGCTAAACCTCTGCATCTCAAGCTGATTGTATATTCAGGTGAGATCAGACAATCCCATCAACACAGGATGGAGTTTGCATGTCTCTGACCACGCTTTTTCTCTTTCTGCAGGATGGATGACATCCAGCTGTGCAAAGACATTATGAACCTTAAGAAAGAGCTCCAGAGTTTGGTAGCAATCCCAGGTAATGACTGTCTCCAGCCCAATATTAGGATAAAGCTTGGGTGAGGCAGAGGTGGGGATGGTGTCAGAAACACACCTCTGCCCCTACCAATTGGGAATCTCCCCGGAAGGTTGAGTTTCCTCTCTCTTTCCTTTAGTCCTTATTTTTTCTTCCCGTTTGCCTTCCCATCTTTAATCTCCTGGTCTCTAAATTTCTTTTCATGCTGTATATCACTGCTCCCTTGGCAGCAGCCCTGCAAATATCACTCCAACCAGGTGCACATTCCTTAGTTCTTGCACTGCCTTGGCAATCTCAAGGGAACCAAGTGGCACGGAGATTGTCAGGTAGAAAAGACAGAGTGCTGAGATACCTGAGATAAAGGGGAGAAAGGAGAGGCATTTATAACCGCTGTGAACATGATTGACTTTTTTTCCTAGATATATCAATTCATTGTCACACGTGTAGTTAAAACTACCTTCTAGAATAAAGTAAAAACAGGTTTCTACAAAAAGCAAGGGGTAAAATTCTGCTTTGTGTTTTGCCTTAATTCACTGCTCTAAGGAGGGACAGAGTTGTGGGCAGTTTTGCAGTCCTTAACTCAAAACTCCAGCTGAAATCAATGAGGAATTTTGCTTCACTACAGCTTTGCTGTTCTAGATCATCTATAACAGCCCTACTGTGTTCAAGAAAAAAGTAGACGGATCCTGCAAAACACTCAACAACTGCAGTGGGCCATTTATACAAAATATTACTGCATGGCCTCTGGCAGCCTTCAGAAATAATTTGCTGCTGCCTAACTATTAAGGACAAATTTTGGTTCTCATTTAGTTATCCTAATTTTTTCCCCTCAGACATTTTATTGTGTAACTTTAGAGGACAATGTTTTCCCCAGAAAGGAGAGAGAAAGCCACACCTTCTTAGTTGTATAAGAATTTTTCTACTTTACCTTGCACCCAACAAAAGTGGATTAATAATCTTTCTTACTTTTTCTTTCTTTATACTTCTTAATTAGTTATAGGTCACATTTTTAATTTCTAACAACACTATTGGTACATGATTGGTTTAAATGGTATTGGAAAGGATTATGAATCCTAGAAAATGTCTACAAATTATTCCCCTAGCCTTGCCTCTTCTAGTCTGCAGCTTTTCTACCCATATTTTTAACTTACAGTTAGGGTTGATCAGTTTTCATTTTTTGGTGGGCTTTATTTTTTAAAAAAAAAACCTTTTAGAAACTATTTTCCAGTCATAAAGTCTTAAGCAGAGATCCACAGACAGCAGTTTCTCCTTAGCACTTTTCAAACCTCAGAAGAATTAAGTATGCGCAGTTCCAGCACCACCTTTTGGCAGACTCACAAGAATACTTTTGTCTTAAAGACAAAGCAGCTGCTGGCATTCACACAGAACTAAGTGCTGACGCAGCATGTGCCTAACCTAGAAAAACACTTTATAGAAATGGGTTAATTCATAACATCTTTATCATAGTTTTCCTGTTAGTATACAGATTTTTATAGAGACCTGCTCTTTGGTTTCAGTAGACACAGTTTAGCCAACTTCAGTAAACATGGGAACAGTCTTTTAGTAAACAGAGTATGCAGTACTTTGCCACAATTCAGGATGCATATATTTGGCAGGCGGTTTCCTAAAGGCTATCACAGAAGAGCACATCTCTATCTGGGAAGAGGATAGATTGAAAGGAAGTAGAAAGTAGCTTCTAGCTTTAGTAGTGAGAGGAGGTGATCCCCTACTCCAGAGACATAAGAGGCAAAGCAAGAATAAGCAGGGATTTCTAAGCATTCTCCTCTTTTCTCTGCTGCAAATTTAGCTTTAATCACTGGAATTCTCCATAGGTAACAATGCAGAGGTCTTGAAGTCTTCACAGCAGTCAATAACCACCTTTTTTTTTATAATTTCTAAAAGATAAAACAGAAAATACATTGCAGATGTAGTAGCCTTATGTTATATTACAAATTATTTTCTCTGCGACTGGCAGACCATAATTTAAAATTCTCCAAGGAGTATGACTTTCTGAGATTGAGTCTTACAGAATTTCATTGTCTTGAAAATACATTCAAGGTGCTTTTATCTCACTTACTAAGGAATGGATTTGTTGCAGAAATTCCCAGTAGTAAGTATCCTGAAGCCTGTGGTCCAAAAGCTGTATTTAACAATTATTTTCAAATGTCTGATTTATTTAGCTATTTTAAATATAAGTTCAATCAGCAGATATAACATAGCTCAGATACAGACTGCATGCAGCTTACCCTTCTTCCCACAACTTTTATTGTACTTATTTTTATGGTTGTCTAAATGCCATTCTACTGCTTAAAACCAAAATTCTTGATTTAATGCAAAGTGTCTTCTCAGCTAATCAATATTTTCAGCCTGAGGAAATTCGTGGGCTGGGATTTGCCTCTGGCTTTCTCATCTCTGCGCCACTTGCTACGTTTGAAGATTTCTGTCTTAACTACATTTGCTTTACAACCTTAAACTACAGCTCTGTAATCCCTAACTTTCATGAGTTTTAGCTTATGACAGGCACATCTTTCATGTCACAAAAATAATTGTTTATAGACAACCTAGTCATTAGACTGGCCAGTTAACAAGGACATACACTCATTACTCAGATTTTTGAAAGCACAGGGAAAATAAACACTTTCATGTATTTTTCCAAATTTTACAACCAATGCTCTTTGTGTGGATTTGAAGCTCACCGGCCTTAACGGAGTAGAAAAAAAGTGTTGTAGTAAACAGCCAAAGCCGTCGTGAAATACAGAGAAATGGTTCCTTTTGGTGTGGTCTTGTTTCCCTTGAGACCAAAGGGAATTTGTACCATGGATTTTAATGAAGTATCCTGGACTTTTTTCTTACCAAAGCTCTTTAAAAAATTCAAAGCAAGTGTCTTGCAGAGTAATTTAATATTAAAAGTAGACTTGGCAAGCCCCACAGTGTCTCCAGACCATTAAGCTGATCAGACACAACAGCAGTAAGTGGAAAAGAGAAAAGAGGTAGTGACCAGAATTTACTGGGGTTTCGGTAACTCAAGTCGGAAGAACAACTCACTTCAATCAGCAATTCTTTCTTAGACATGTGCAATGTCCATCCCTCTACCTCCTACTCTGCTCCCTAGAATTCAAAGTAATAGTCTCTCTCTTCTGTTTTTGACCAGAAAAAGAAAAAACAAAGATGGAGAAACAAAGAGAGGATGAACTGATTCAGAAGATCCATAGACTGGTACAAAAAAGAGATTTTCTCGTGGATGATGCAGAGGTGGAGAGATTACGGTAAGAAGTAAAAGCACCTGAACTTACCTGTGAGATTTCAAAAGTCTAATAATTAGTCTAATAAAGTCTAATTTTACTGCAGTGAGTCACAAAATTTACATCAACATTAATGGGAGAGAACTGGTCCTTTAGAACAACTTACCAAGTTACAAGCCTCCTCCCAGTTCCATAGGAAAAACATTGAAGCTAGGTTACTGCACTTCTGGGGCCCTTTATGCCATTAATGATTCAGTCATCTCATGACTACAGTAGGGTTTGGTCTCTTACTTTCCTATCAGAAAGTGTCTGGGCACACTTACCATTACAAAGAGATGGATTTTTGGTGCTACCAGAGGATCCCTTGGCATGAGAAGTAGACATAAAATAGAATTCTACAAGGGGCATATTTGTAGGCATCTAAAATCTGCCTTTTTAAAAAAATTATTAATGTGGTCAGGTTTTATTATTGTTATTCTCACCCTGCCATAGCAAAAAAAAAAAAAAAAAAAAAAAAAAAAATGTAGTCACTAACATGAGCCTGCATAACCTAAAGCATAAGTGAGTTCAGAGTGGTTTCATCTCAGTATTTTAGCCCAGAGTTGCTGAGAAACCTGTGGTCTTCCTCTGAAGTTTATTTCAATCTCTCCACTGAGATCCCAACACTCTACAAATAGCCAGTTTTCCTATTATTTCCTGACTCTTTCAACAGTAAAGATTCAAGGCTCATCAATCCACTTATCCTAAGTGACAGTATCTATTCCAACACATTTCAATTCTATACGAGCAAAGGAGAGGAGAGAAGAAAGCTTGCCAGAGTCCTGCAGCTGATCAAAGAGAGCTGGCCAGAGTCAGCAGCTGACAACAAGCCTGAGCTAGTAACGTAATCCAGAGCTTTCAAATGCTACTTCAATCTGCAAATCACAAAAACCTCATCAGCAAGCAGATAATGCAGAAGCCTAGTTGTAGGCTGCTGAAAATGTACTGCTATAAACTACGCAGATGTGAATTCACATTTGCAGTAAAACCTGAGGCTTTGCTTTAAAACTCTTGATGAAAAAAAATCTGCTTTCCCTCTAAACCAAGATACTCAGTGCACTCAATGTTTAAGTAACAAAACAGTACAGAAACTAACATGGAAATATTGTTAATAGATACAGCAACGTTAGCAAGACAATCTTTTTATTTTGGGACTAATACCGTAATCTTCAGGCAAAGAGAAATATACTTGGTTTTGGTAAATACTAACAGCAGAAGACCATGAGATCTAGTCTATTGTCTGAGCAGGCCTTTAAAAAGAAGTAGTACAATCACAGCAATATGTATCCTCTGCTTTACTTTGTAGAGGAAGCATTGTGAAGCACTTGTGAGGCCAAGTTAAAACAGGTCATGCATTATGGTTTAAATCCGCTGACTAGGGACCATAATGAATCCAACACTATCAGAGACAAGAACCTTGGGGGAAACTCTGTCTCTGAATTCTACACATTTGTTACCGTTTTCATTTAGGCAAATATTTTGCCCTTTAATAAGCAGCAAAAAAGTGTTTTTAAAAACAACAAAGTAGTAAATGGTTTACTAGTGATTTGGTCTTTGTTACTCTAGCTGTTACTGTCCCATTTAAAGAGAAAACATTGTTATTTTTGTAATGGATTTTCCTTTTTTGCACCAGAGAGAAAGAAGAAGACAAAGAGATGGCTGAATTCCTTCGCACCAAGTTAAAACCCTTAGACAAAGCAACACAATCTCCTACAAGTAAGTTTTTAAACATTAAGAAAAACAAGAACAATAGCAAAAACTCAAAAGACAACTGGATAAAAAAGCATTTTCAAAGTCCATGCTGGGCCAGCCTCTGCCAAAAGCTAGATTAATCTAACTAGATCACCCTGAAACAAGATACTGTTTCAGCAATTGCTGGCCACGTAGAATTCAGATGCCCAATTACCTCTTAAAACTGAATCCAAGTCATCTATGGCCATTTAAAAATTCCTATGTTTTAAATACACAAAGTATATTTGAATACATATTACCACAACCTATTTTTGTAAGCAACTAGATTTATTTTTGCCATTCTCCCATCTGGTTCTGCAAAAATAAGTGGAAAAAGTCCTCTTAAAATATATGCTAGGATATCTGAAGCAAAGTTTGCCTGTTTTACTGCAGGCAAGATGGAAACTAGAGAAGACTGCAAGCTTCCACAGCTGCCACAAATTTCTTAATACATTTTACCAGCATAAATAGGCTTTTTGATCACTTAAACCCAAATCACTTATGGACAGAATTGCAAATGCACTATTTTCTTAGAAACCAAGCAGATTATATGATCTCTTGGAAGCTTTTAGCTGCAACTTTCAAACAAAACAGTCATAGCATGAGCTCTAAAAGTTAACAGATTGATCTTCACCTGTCTCAAACTGAGCTCTGAGGCAGGGAGATAATCAGGTGAGAGTGGTGCCTTTCTTAGAAAGTAAACTTGGTGCCCCAGCTGAAGAAGTTTGTATCCAAACATGCTATCATTTTGCACAGATCAAGATCTTGCTAAAGAGTTTCCAGAGGGATGTGTAGTGATTGTAAAGTTCAAGTACAAGGTTGATAGAGACATTTTCAGATGCATTACTAATTATTTATACCGTTCCTGACACAGGGAACATGATTCATCTCCCTTGTTAGTTTACTTCATGTCATTGCATTTAAATGCAATGTTATAGGTCAAAAGATTCTTTTCATCCTGAAAAATTAAAACCTATCTTTATCTTCTTCTCCTAATTACAACATACAAGTTGGTGAGAGAATAAACTCTAGCAATATTTTTGTTCTTCAGCTCCGTAGTTGTTGGGGTTTAAACACAGTAGGATGACTTTCTGTGGGAGGACCTGTTATCTGACCCTATGGCTGGGAACAGGGACACCTAGATTGAAGAAGATGCAAGAAGTTTACCCTCCCATGGACATGTCTGGATTCTTTAGCCCCACTTGACTCCCTCCCCTGAAGAGATAAGACTTCCTGAGCAGTTTTGATCCACATACCAGCTTTTTGGTAGCAAAGAGTTAGATATATTGTTCAAACAAGAGTTAAAAAATTCAGGGTGGGGGGCCAGGAAAGGGTTGCATCCTTTAAGGCAGAAGCAGGAAGAAAGAGTTTGAGCAGCTCTTGGTTTTAATGGTGTCTTGTTTTGAACTTTGCAGGCAGCCCAGCAGAAAAGAAGGCAGAACCTCCTCCAAGCAAGCCCACCATTGCTAAAGCAGGATTGGCTATTATTAAAGATTGTTGTGGTGCCACACAATGCAACATCATGTAGCTCTACCACGTTTGTCTTTTCAAATGTTTTCATTGAATGAAACTGTAGGGTGAGGGGAACTAACAGCATCCTGCTAACAGAATCAAGAACAACTGGTACAACAATAATATATGGAATGTACAATGGCAGGTTCTTCACTGTTGCATGGATCACTCAACACGCATGCCTAAAACCAAAAGAAATCTATATAGTGGCTGTCCAGTGACCAAAAAAGATCTGTAGTAGAGTCAAAAACACCACCCCAGTGATAAACGTGTATGAAAAGAGGGTGTATTTCATCCAGTAAGGTGTAAACCAGCAATTTAATAGGACATCACTTTGTAAGAATTTATTGTACACTTTTCCCTCTTGACAAACAGCACTCAAATATTGCTGACATACCCCATTTTGGCTACTTTTCAAAACAAAAGCTACAAGTAGCAATGCTGTATATAGTGCAGGTGATAGATGAAGCAACTTTAGGACACCTGATGTTGCATACAAAATACTTATCAAGCTAGTGTTATGTTCAACTACTTTGCTGTGGAGTTTCACTTCTAATTCTTCCTGAAGAATGAGGATCAGTGACAAGGATGCTGCAAGTAGAGAATTATTTTTTTTTTATATCCCATATGATTTCTGAATTACTTAAGTCAAATGAATATTGCTTGCACCAGGGAAAATAAATCTCTTAGAAAGCTTTAGCAAGCACAGCTACAGTAATCTGCAAATGGATGATGTGGTCCAAAGCTGTGTAATTTCTCTTTTAGGCCTCTAACTCAATTGGAGTCAAGAGAAATATTCACCCAGAGTTTTGTCCACTACTAGAAGTTACATGCACCATGAGATTATGCAGCACTGGTAGGTTGCTGGGAGAAGAGTAGAAAACAAACGAAATTTAATTAATATTTAAACAATGCTTAAAACAACTGTTAATTGCATTTTTCATGACCATAAGAAATATAAACTATCAAGCATATGCAGACAGTAGCCACCCAAGACAAACTAACCACAAGACAAATGTACCAATACAGAAGTAGATATTTGTGATAGGAAGATCACATTCTACACAAAATGGGTTTTAAATTAAGGAAAATACAGAAGGACTTATCTGTTGTTTTGCCATTAGATGTGTTTCTGGTCTCTATGCAGATTAAGCCTCGTGGAATCTAATATCTTTATAATAGCTGTCAGTAGCTGGTTTATCTGTGTGATGGTATTCCATATAAATGTACTGTGAGAGGTGTAAATAGTAAAATAAATGTACATGGATCTACTATGAAAATCTCAGGCTTGGAAGTAACAAAAAGATAGCAAAAAGTTCCTAAAATAAAGTTTTTCAAGAGGAACTTCAGTTTTGTGAAAGCAGCTGAGTGAAGTGTGCACCTATATACAAAGCAACCACAGTTATAGGAAAGGAAAGAAAATTTACACCATTTACCCAAAAAAGATAAACAGTAATATTTTTTAGACAGAGAAACTATCTTATTAAAGTTCAAGGATACAGACAGCATCTAAAGTAACTCAGACTATTCTTGTGCAAATAAAACCTAATCCCTAGCATCGGACTGATTTGATGAAGAATATTTGCATTTCTAGAATCCTTTATTTCTGTACTGCAGACTCACCTGAAACAAAGAAACTACATCACTAAGTTCCTTAAGGTTTAAGGATCAAGGAGGAAAAAAAACAGAAAGGGTTTCCACTAAGTCATGAAGCTCTTTACTTACTTTGCCCAAAGATGCAGGGAAGAGGACAAAACACATCCAAAGGCTGAAGAGTCATATATAGTTATTGCATTCTTGTCAATACACCGCATTAAGCTCCATAGCTGTTAATACCTATGGTATCTAGTATGGGCTGGACTCTGTATAGCACCTGCGTACATTAACAGAGATGGGGAAAACTGCTTTTAAAGGAGAATACACACTGGAGGGGGAGAAATACCCACTGGCTTCTGTAAAATTCCTCTTGAATTTGCTGGCACCCAATTCAGGCATCAGCAGTTATCATTATCTTAAGACAAGAGGCAGATGTTCAGTGCCATTAACAAAGGCAAATGGAAGTTAGGAAAAAACATGTAGTGAAGCACCAAACTTAAAGCCTTAGGAGGATCGACTGTTACAACCAAGTACCATGAATGCTGGTAAGTAAAGGGTCCTGAAGAAGGACTTCACACACAGTTTTTGTAAGGCAAGAGGTGACATATGCACATTAGTGTTTAAACCAGGCTGTGCTGATGACCAGGGTGGTCCCTGTGTGCTGCACAGAATCCGGAGTCCTTTGGGAAGAAAAATTAAATTGGTAGAATGTAGGTTTGCATTAAAAAAATTAATTATCAGGAAATGGAGTTAGACATTTTTGAGATGGAGCACTCATGACTAGGCTACAGAGCCCCCTCCTTTAATTAAAAGGAAGAAAACACAGCAAACATAAATACGCAATATTCATATACAGTTTGCACCAGTAGGCAGTGCCCCCAAGGGACTTGAGCTACAGCAGTATAAATGAGAGTGAACTCCATTTCCAGTAGTTCTGTCTTGCCTCAGCTGAAAGGTTTTCTTTGTGTGAATTTGTCTTGTTTTTAATGAGCAAATACTTCAGTTCTGTTTTTATTTGGGTGGGTTTGAACAGCTTGCCTGCATTGTACCAGTGGTTCCTTTAGAAGAGGGTTAGCAATGCTGCTTAGCAATAAAGTCCTGGATGGTTTAGACTGTGACATCAGGTTCTCAACTGCATTCAACACTGGCTTAGTGTTGTCCATCCAGAACACAGAGCCCTAGCGGCTTACTTCACACATAATGGTTAAATTCAACAAGTTAAACTTCAGAAGGAATTGTGTAAAAAAATCTTGGTTATTTTTTTTTTTTTAAAGTCAGACTAAACCACTGAGTATTCCCAAGTACAATAAGGGGTTTTGTGGACTGTTTCCTCTGTGCACTGGTAAACACGGCTACATTCACAAAAGGATTTTGGTCTACTGAGAAAAAAAAATTCTGAAGTGGTATTTGTACTATTCACCAATTCTACTGGAAAATGGTTGTCTTGTACTTTCCCCTAGGCCTACTGAATCTCTTCAGCAGAGTTAAACATGTTTCCAAATAAACTAAGCTGCTGGATCATACTAAGCATATGTTCCTTCCTGTTACTGAAGGAAATAAGTGGTTGTGGAGTAGGATGCACTTATTGTGCTGCTATACTCTTCAAAAATAGGATTATTCTGCGAGACAGCAATAATTTGATAAATCAGTGATGCTACTGAAATAAAGGATTTTACCTCACTGAGAAAACATACAGTTTCTCCAGTGACAATCCACAATCCAATCTCATTATGCTCCTACATGACTGAAACCTCACTACAGCCCAGCGCACTGCACAGATTAGAAGACAGTTCCCAGCTCTACATTGAGAAGATAAAGGTCTCAACACACCTGAGTATCAGAACCACTGCCAAGCCAGAAGGGCTTAACAGCAATTAAAAAAAAATAATAGCACTGTCTGGTCTGCTCAGCAGAATGGTTTTACAGATGCTGCCTGAAGCGTAAGGCTCTGAAGATCTTGTGAATCAGAGACTACAGGACCAGATACAGGGAATGAGATGGAATAGAGTGCACCTAGGAGCTGATCTGCTGCTTCACTCTCATTGACCCAACTTGCCTCCTGTGGGAAGCAAACAGTGAAATCAAAATCTGTATTAACAAAGTTTTGGTGTTGTGAGTCAACTAAGGAATATTAACACCAGTGGTATTATATCATCTGAACAAGAGGTGTGGAAGACAAGTTTTTCTCCTCCCCCATCCTGCAAAATAAAATGGAAAGGTTTAAACATAACCCTGCAGCCAGCTGAGGAATCCCAAGTCAAAAAGCAGCAATACAGATGAGAGAGATTGCATCATCCAGACTTTCTCTGTCCAGTTGTACCCTGGAGACACGTTACCAGTGTCTCATTAACCAAGACACAGTTAACAACTACGTTCATGAGTGCACCCCCCTCCATCCCCCAGAAAGAACAGCACTTTATCTAAAAACTGATACGAAGTCACATTTGATGGGCTGCAGAAGGTAACTAGGGCATGCTTCCATCTTTGGGGCTGGTGACATTAAGTTCATGTGTGACTCAGCCTTTGTCACACTTGTCTTCCTACACAGGCGTAAGAGCATGTTTTCATTTGCAACAAAGCAGATGGTTAAGGAGAACAGTTTTCCTGCTATTCTGTTCAGCTTGATCTCAAACCATGCCGCTTGGAACTAAAACATTGACAGCAGACTGAAGTAAATTACCTCAAATGACAAGTCTGAGTTTGTTTTACACAAAATGCATAGAATACACATATGCTACCCATACCCTTATCCATACTCCTGCCTCTGAAGCAGTTCAAGTCTTTACTGGCTTTTCAGAGGCAGCTCTTGGAAAGTAAGAGCTTGACTACTGGCTCCAAAACCGAAGAGATCTCAGACTTCTTTTACAGTTACGACTGAATTAAAATTCCAGGTAAGAATTAATAGAGAACCTGCAAGTTAGACTCACTGGTAAACAATTACCACAGAAAATGTTTTGGGTCATGAAGGAGAATATTTTTCTTATTAGAAAGGAACTTGGAAGGAAATGAGTTCAGATTTTTTTCAGTAAGCATGATATTTATCTTACAGCAGAGAGACAGCCACAAGTAAACTTCCAATGTAGGATTTTCATGTTATATGAACAGAGAGCTCATGCACCACGAAGAGCTGCAAGCGATAGCAGCAATGCATTTTAACTATTTCTGTCTTCATTTAACAAGAACATCAGAAATTCTGTTGACTGGAAGTCTGTGCTTGATTTTTCTAACAAACAAATCTGAAGAGTTCCCCTGGATGGGCCTTTCTAGCCAACTACAGGTGACTGGATTTGAAACGCAGAAATAAGTTTTCCTTTATGACAGCACCAGTATCGAAGCTTTTGTAAACACACCTACATCCCATTACTATTTGCTTGGGCACCTTCGAGCCAGAAAACCCCTCTGATGACCTAGCTTTGTTTCACCAGGCAATCAGAACTGCTCTAATAAATCATCATAAATGCAAAAGCTCATTATCTACTTGACAACATAGGAGACTGTCACTGTCATCTTATCTTCTGTAACTAGCACCAAATAGACCTGACAAAGGTTTTATCTGATTTACCTTTAAGAGATCATTTACCCATCTGAAGAAAATTAAGAAGTGGAAACACATCTTTAGAAAGCACCGGCAGAGCGTGGAGTCAAACCAACGAAGCGCGGTCTGGAGGAGCTCCACTGCAGCTCCCTCAGCATCACCGGCAAGTGCCTCAGTGCAGAGACAGGAACGGAGCTCACCCTACATTCCCGTGTGCTTCACCACATCAAAATACGCACTGTGCCCAGGATACCAGGAACCTGGTCAGACAGTTGCCATCAAGATTTCAGACCTGGAACACCCGCAAGAGCTCCACCTATAACCACAGCAGCCATCGCAGCACACAGAGCTCCAGCACTGGGAACACCTCGGTGACCGAGCCTGGCCTCATCCAGCTCCCAGCCTGTTGGGTAAAGCTGCACCTGACAGACCTGCAGGGTTAGGTCAGAGCTAATGAAATATTTGTGGGCCTGTTGAGCACTCTACCAAGAATTACTTCAGGTAAATTGCAGAGTAGTTTAATTTCTTAATTTCCTTCACCCAAAGCCAGCAGAGATGATTGCAGCTAATTCTAAGTTTCTTGGAGTCAGGTACCTCATCCCATCTACACTGACAAAGTTGTTTGTTTTTTTCCTCTTACCAGTAAACTTCATCACACAAAATAGGTTTTCTGGCAGAATACCATTTTTATTACTTTTGAATCCAATAACCAAAAAGATGACTTGAGACTTGTGCCCACAGCATGACATATACTAGTGCTTTGACAGCCACGTACCGTCTGACCCTTTGGAGTGCCTGAGGCTTTATCGTGTCCTGTGCCTCAGCATCACTGAATACCACTATCGGCAAGCCAGCTCAGCATTATTGTATGTGCCATATTCTAAGAACAGCTTCTGGCAGTAATACAGGTTCTGAATCTCAAGGTGAAATGAATAAATGAATGTCAACTCAAAATAAGTCTGCAACAGCTGATGTTTCTCACCATCTTTCTTCCTGTATTACTACAAACTTATTTCTGGCACAGTCTCACAGCTCACAAATTGCTTTGCTTTTGAGCTGGCCAAGGCTGCTCTACAGCCTCCTTAGACATACAAGGTTGGATTATAATCACCCCAAAACCCTGCCTGGCACAGATACATATGAAAGGAAATATTTTGATGGTTTTTGGACTGTCAGGCTCAACAGATAGAGATGGTTTCCCAAGGGGCCACCTGTATTCTCATGAGCAATAGGACCACTCCGGTTTCCACCATTTGTCTTGGGACTAAGAACAGTCCCTTGTAACACAAAATATAGAGCTAAGCACCAAAAGCATAAGCCAGATGCTTTTATGCCTTGTCTGTACCTACACAAACCATCTGTAAAAGCAGGAAGATCATTTCGGTGCAGGAGTACCTTGCTCAACTTTTCAGACAGCAAACCTATCAAGGGCAAGGAATTTCTGTACATGTCATCTTGCTACTGCACCATTACACATCCTGCAGGCATCATATATGCTTGGGACAAAGTCCAGGATGTATCTTGAAAGTCCTGCAGGATATGGATTGTTCAAGATACTGACCACAAGCTGTTAGAGATACCCTTTTCAGGAGGTTTTCCTATTCCTCCTCTAATCTGTTTATGATTATTTCATCCTAGCTCACTCTCCTCTGAGAGCATCCTGGAAGTTTCCATGTATTTGTCATATTCCACCCTCACATTCCCTCCCACACCTTTAAAAAACACAACAGAAAATACGAAAGCACGCTAGATCTAGTTACAAGCTATCACGTGAACTGTTCCTCTCACTCTTTGTGCAAGTTGACTCTTTTTATCTGAATTCCCTTCACATATTGAAGTGCTTATCCTAATCTTCACGTAAAATTAAATTACTCAAAGCTATCATGTGAACTGTTCCTCTCACTCTCTTTGTGCAAGTTGACTGTTTTTATCTGAATTCCCTTCACATATTGAAGTGCTTATCCTAATCTTAACATAAAATTAAATTACTCACCTGCAGT
The DNA here is from genome assembly GCF_000699245.1 of Pterocles gutturalis. Taxonomy (NCBI): domain Eukaryota; kingdom Metazoa; phylum Chordata; class Aves; order Pterocliformes; family Pteroclidae; genus Pterocles; species Pterocles gutturalis. The sequence goes on from NW_010119115.1 coordinate 50,024, forward strand.
CTGGTAAGGTGCCTAGGTCTCACTGCATAATACCCATACTATCCTCTTTATCCCAAATCTGTCGGCAACAAACTTCAGTCATCATTTAAGAATCCTGTCCTAATAGCTTCAGCTTAAATTTGAGATGTCTTCAAATGCACTGATCTGCACCTCAAACAACTCTTCCTTTAAGTGCAGCATGGTCAGGCTTCTTCTGTCAAGCTGGTCACTGCTTTGAGCCAAACTGTGTAAATGCTTCAGGAAAACAAATGCAACACTGTCAGTGGCCATTAGCCAAAAGAAGAAAAATGAAACAAGATCTGTTTTAGATACAATCCTAGATACAAGGCAGCTAAGGATTAGAGAGGACTAGTGGAGCATCTGAAAAAGGCCTTACAGCTGATCTATCCTAGGGAAGCCTTTTCTACTCTGCAGAAAATGCTCAGAAATAATACCTTGAAGTGGCATGTCAGAAGCTTCTTGTAAAATGTCATTCTCTATTTTTATCAGTCTGCTTCCTGTAGCATGTGTACAGCACTACAAACTATTTTAGTAGTCACTTAAGATTTTTTTCTAGTTTGCTCCATCTATGTAATATTAAACAAAAACAGTCCATACAAAAAGTAATGCATGCTGGAAGAGCAGAGACATTGTACCTCATCCTCTGAACAAATACCAGCTGTATTGCGGAAAAATACCTGAAAGATCTCTGGGTCTCAATTATTCCATAGCAAACATCCACTGTAAGACATCACACCACACATTAATGAAATGCTGACTTTAAAGTACATCAGCATCTGACTTTCCATAGCCACACAGAGGGAAAAGGTATCAAGGTGAATCTTTGAATGAGAACTCACTTAAACACAAGGTTTTCAAATGCTAGCTTTCAAAGGCATAAAAGAGATTAAATATTCAAATCGCCAAAAGGTTAGCTACAAAGACACTTAACACATCTCAAGTGTCAGCGGCAAGAAATTAGGTGACAAGATTAAAAAGGTTACTCCACAGAGCATGAGCAGGCTTCAGTGGCAACGCTGTTTTCAGTTGCTCACGTCTCTGAACAGCTACCTAAGCAAAGCCAAGCCAGGCCGTGTTTCTTCTCCAAGCAGTCAGTTCTCCTCTCCATACCCAAATCCTGAGACTGTCTAGAATACAGAAAGCATTCTGTCCTTTGTGCCCAAAACCAAAGTCCTCAGCCTATTCTATAGAAAGGCTGCTTTCCTTCTTACTCTTTCACACCCAAAAGCTTTGCTTTGTACAAAGAAAAAGCCTTTTGTCAGCTCCTCTGTTCAGAAACTTCAAAGGTTAAGAAACAGCCTCATGTTCTCTGTTCTCTCAGACAGTCGTGCTTCCTGTCAGCATCATTCCACGTAAGACCCGGAACAAACATCAACTCTAACTCGCGTCCCTACTGCCCTTTCTCTGGCGTTACGCCCAAGTCTCTCCTTTTTGTGCCTTTTTTTATTATAGTTAATAGAAATAGGAGTTAAACCACAGCCCACCACGCAATTACACTGTCTTGTTACATTGTGGCAGACAAAACAAGCTATATTAATTTCAGGAAAAAAATCAAGTTATTTCCATTATGACTTTTAGAAACTTTTCACTAATTTGAACAAATGGCTTAACAGAAGATGAGAACGAAGGAAGAGGGAATGTCTGCAGTATGATAATGAAAGAACAATTAAAATCAAGCTCACCTTTTGAAGGTAATCACATACCGGGGGCATAAGGGATTTTACTCATGCATACTTAGAACATTCACAACTACTGAAAGAATGAAATTACCGAGTGGTGATTATACAGTTTGTGGCGTTCCTTAAGATGCTATAGAAAGTTTTTATAAATTGCCTGTCCCTGCTTTTAAAAGAGTGACACTTATTACACAATTTTGGGGAGTTTCCTACTAAATAAGTTTTTTAGGTACTTTAAAACTGTTTACTGAACAAGCAAGTACTCTGCAAGGTCAAGAGAACACTCACCTGTGGCAGGCCTGACATTTACTCTAGCAGACTGTTCCACTTAACAGTTCCATTAAGTGAAAATATGTAACAAGACCACAAAAAAAGACAAAGTCAGAGCAGCTCAACCAGCTCTTTACTTTTGTCCATAAAGCTGTGAAATGACAGAACAGTGCAATTTAGTTGCAGATTATTTTTTTAAATTATTTTGTTTGATTCTGAAGTAAAGTTCAAAGCACTTTAGTGAAGCTGCAAAGTAACTTGCTTGCCAGACTTGTAGTTCCTGGATAATTACTATCTTCAGCAAGCTGGAAAACAAGGCTATTATAACTCAAAAGTGACTTGTTAAACTTTATTGCACAGTAACACTCCATATGACATTATTCACATGAATTTTAACATTTCAAAGTAAGACTAAAACTTCAGAAGAACACCTTACTTCCACCTGTTGCATTTCCATTCCTTTCTCCATTTTTCTCTTTAGGCTGCTAAATTGTACAGTTTTTCTTCTAAAATAAACCCTAAACATCATGTTGCATGAAGATCAGCAAGAGATGCTGAGTACCTCTGCTAACAGCTGAACTGCAAAAACTGGGAAAACCCTCATTCTCCAGAATAGCAGGTTGGGGATTTACAGTGTTTCTTTGGTCTTCACTAAATCCCAAATTTTAGCTCTCTGCTCTGCCTGGATAATTAAACTCCATGTGACACAGCAAGTTCAGGATTCGAGGACAGGGTTTTTTTCAAGTCTTCAGACAAGGACAAGAATTATGCTTGCTTGAAAATTTTATTGACACAACTGTTTGGTCCCAACACGCAAAACAGCACTTGAGCCACAAAAGAAAGTGTCCAAACAAAGTAGACAGCTAAGAAAAGAATTTTTTCTTCTCCCTCCCATTCCAAGAAAAAAGATAGTGCATAAATCGAGGGCTTCAGTGACATCTTTTTTTTTTTTAAAGAGACATGAATCTGAAGTAGTACATTTAATTGTTAAATTAAAGAATTTAATGGTTGTAATGCTTTTAAATCTGTAAGTCACATCTTTCATTTAACCCTTTTTTTGGATAAAAAAATATATTGCAATTCAATTAGCTATTTTATTACACTATGAACACAACTTCTCAAAAGTATTATTCTATTACTTTCAAACAGCAATTTCATCAGAATCACACATGAATCCAGAAAAGATATGCTGACCTCCATAAGCGGTATAACCACCACACTCAAATTGACAAATACCAGATTTTCCTCTGAAGCAAAAACCTCATTTTCTCTAGTACTCCAGATGACTTGTAGTTGCATCTCATGAAAATATAATTTCAGGCTTGTCTTTTCTCCAATGCATGCTCTTCTGAAACAAAGATCTAGACTGATCAGTGTTAACCTTATCAAACTTAAGGTGAAAGCAGATGTTTTTGCATTTAACTCATTAAAAACATTCCAAGAAAGCTTACTTCTAAATTTCTCTTTCTTTAGCAGTATGTCTGTAGAGGTTCACTAAGGACTCAAAATACTGTGCCATAATGCTCAGAAAAACTTCCAAGTGTTTCTCTGCATTCACAATGGCTATAAGTTCACTACTGGTAATACGTGCCTAAATTTAAAAGATTTTATAACAAAATCTGACTAGTAAAATTCTGTCTATAGCCATTATTCAGTGGCATTTCCTGTTGTTGGCTGAGAAATTAGAGCCTGTGTTCCATCTCTTGTATATTACAATAGAATCCACCTAAAAATATTCATTTGGCCAGTGGAAAACCTCTAGTATAGGTTCTTTCAATACTACAAGCAATTTATTTGCTGCCTGGCAAATACAAACCATTGTAAATGCCATAGTTACCCAGCATGGGTATAAAGTCTCGTACACTGGACACTTCTGCTAACTAGAGTTCAGGTCATCCACTGCCTTAACCTCTCTTCTTCAAAAGCCAACACAAGACACCACAAATTGAAAAAAAAAAGCTTCCAACACTAGGAGTAAGTTTTAGAATAAAAACAGACACAGCTAAAAGCCAGCACATCAAAGAATAAGCTTCCCATTTACTGAACATGCTTAAAAATAGAAAACAAGGTTAAGCAGAACAACCTTAGCATTTCCACGTGTAGTTAGAACTTTCCTTACAGGTGGAAATAGCATCAATACCTTCCATCACAAAACATTTTAATAAGACCTGCTCCATTATCTGTAATTTATGCATTAAATGCATATTTCAGAAATATCAGAATCTTCCTAATTTCATTTCTAGACACAATAAAATGTGTGTCTGTACCTTAAACTCATGACACCAGGACAGTCTTTTCCTTAACCAAATCCACACCAGACTGGAACTAAATATAAAAGGGAAGCTTAAAGCATCAATGTCCTAGAAAGCTCCTAAATGGAACTGAAAGCTACAGAAAACATTTAAAACAAGTTTTGCAAAAGAAATCCACATAATCTTCTACAGACATCTTTAGACAAAAGAATTTCCACTGCAGTTACAAGTCATCTGAAAAGTCAGAGAACAAGTTTCTTCTCTGGAGTACAACCAACTCCTTGGCTCCTGTCATTTCAGGTCAGCAAGTTAAAATTTCTCAACAAGCTTTTGAAAGACAGATCATGCATTTTATTAATACTGTCTGAAACAATACCAGTAAGCAACAGCCTATAGAATACAATATGCTACATGTATGATTACACCACCAATGAGGCTTAAAGAAAATAAAATCTGTTCCATTTCACTTGAATTAGTATTTTGCTTTTACTGAACACATTTATCAAAAACTGTAAAATTTAAGAATAATTTAATGAATGCCAGGATTTTTTTCAAAATAATAGAAAAAATCTGCTCTGCTAACAGCTGTGTTCAGTGTAAAAGGAACAAAATCTTCACAGAATACATTAAATACAAATTAATTCTTCTAGGCCTTTCATTAAAATACATAAGGGCTAGCAAACAGCTTTACTTTGTGCAGAGTCCCTAGGTATTTTTCTTTCACACTAAAAAGAAAGAGTTAAAGCTTGGTTACAGGTGCAAGTGAAAAGTTTGCTGCCAATTTCACCTTGTTTTTGTGTTGCTTTTTGGCTGGGCTGTCCATTGCTTCCTTGTTTAGTCGGGTTTCAGAGGACTGGCAGGGAGGCACTGAAGCATTCTCTGTGTTGTTAGATGCCACAGAACCAGAGATCAATTCTTCTTGAGCTGTGGTAACAATCCTTTGTTTTTCTTCTTCTGTTAAAATCATTATCTCTAAAATAAATAAGACAACTCAATTTACTGATGCTCTGTTCTTGAAAAATAAGGAATATTTCTCCAGTACTAGGCAATAAAATATTTAAAAAGAACTTGTCAGCCCAATTTGAAGCTAGAAGATGTGTCATGTTTACCTCTGCAGCTGATGTGATGTTTGCTTCTGGCTCTGTCTGCATCATGTACTATTTAGAAGGTTTAATTTAATTCTCACACATTAAGTTTCTCAGTGCTCAGAAAAGCACTATGAAATTACTGTGGTGACAGGTTGGCAAAATGCAATTTTCATGGTGGATAAGGTCCCTATAAAATTCACCCAGAGAAAATCACAACAGGGTGCTTACAGTCAGTAATCCAGAGCTTCTGAGGGAAGCCACCTGCATTTCCAACACACCCCATTGTGCAATGTATACATATGTATGTATGTAAGTGGAACTTTATATAATCAACCGTTTGTTTGGTGCTTTATTTTCCAAATTGTATGAGTTATCATCCGTAAGTAATACAACACAGGCAAAGCAGACTCTTACCAGAGGGAGGTGCAGGGCGTTCCTCAAACTGAATGAGGTCTGCAGACTCAAGAACCACTGGGTCAGGTCTCAGTTGTGGGGATGGTAGGCAGGACGGAACTGGCTCGCACAAGAGGTCAACGGGAGATGTATTTGTGAGGCAAAGAAGTTCTTGCTCAGTTTGATTAGAAACTACAAAAATAAGGCAACATTTTTCAGAGTAACTGTAAGCTGTGAAGGTGTCGCAACTTCAGAGCTGGTAAATGTGAAGCCTTCAGATGCGATTCTGAGGATTTGAGAGCTATGCCACATTTGAAATACAATATTGAACTAATTTAATTAATGCCAACTAACCTCAGATTCATTCAAGAGTTACTGACGATCTTTTCTCATTGGCTTTATGCTTATAAGCTTGTATCTCCACTGAAATCCACAGGACACTAGCAGTTATATATATACACTGACAGCTGAGGACAACAGATGCCCTTGCCAAGAGGACACATGTTTAACTATATACTCTGGGAGAAGTTCAACAGCTTTCACACCACAAAGCATTTCTAGACAAGTTCAGATTGACTAACTCACGCAGCTTTCCCCGTGCTGCTTTGATTACTCTGCTTATTTCTCCTAAGATAATAAATTTCTTATATAAGTCAATTTTGCATTACCATTGCTAGGTGTTCCTAGACTTAGTTCCATTGATGAAGTGGATCCTGGGGTCTCCATAATATGTCCATTATTGTCAGCAAGTTGATCTCCATGATCATCCACATGATCAGCAGGGGGAAAACTAGGTGAGCTAAAACGAGCTACAAAAAGGCAAGTTCATTTGGTTCGTTTACTCAAGTCACCTCTCAGAAAAAGAAAAAAAGGAAACTACGATACTGCTCAAAATTGCAATGGCTTACTTTTCATATCATTCTTCAGTACCACAATTCTCTTATGGCCATGTCCTTTAATCCAGACCACCTACAGAGGGGAAAAAGAAGAAGAATGAAACATCAGTACATACTAAGCTCAAAGGCTAAAGCATCTTACTCATTGCCTTTCATCTAGCCTTGCAGTGACACTATTTCTAGCAGGAAACTAAATCGAGTTGCTAATTTGTACTACACTACCCAAGTAAAAGCTTTGTCTCAAAATAAATGATGCCAAAGGCAAACTATAGAGCTAGAAAGCACACTAAGTATATATTAGCAAAACTATTTTTAAACATGGAGTTGCATAATTCCATTTTGTCACTCTCCAGAAAGACTAATTCACTTAAAAGAAAGCTTATAGCCATAAACTAGGTCACAAAATTATCCTAGAGCACTCAGGACATGTGGATGACAGCAAGATGCTACAGAAAAATTCCACTATGTGGCACTTCTAACAAACCAATAATTTACTCTGATCAAAATGCAGGTTCAGTACTGTACAGTCATTCATTCTTTCAAGAGAGAAATGAATTATCTTACTTCATAAAGTTGCCAAGAATGTTTGCGACCTCACCTTAATCAAAATTTGACTAACAGGTAAAAAAAAGAAAGCATTTTCTTTTTCTTATCACACAGTCCAGATTTCTCAGAAGCTATTAAAAATATAGCTGGCATAAGCCTCCTTGGAGAAGGTAATTATTCCAGTAATTCACACCAACTAGCAGAAACTGCAGTTGCATAACTACTTTTACTCCAAACAGAAATGTCAATGTAATTGTGCAAAACAGAATTCTTCATACCTGTGGAATTGATCCCAAGAGCTCCTCTAAGTTACTGCATCCGTACGCTTTAGGTTGCAGCACTTCTCCTGTGTATTTGCTATATGCTGCTGGGAACTCATGAAGAAATATCTGCTGATAATGGTAAGTGTGAAGTAAGGATCTTACATTCTTTGCAAACATGTACAGATTTGTAAGCCTCACGTATTCTTCTGCTGCACCATCGGTAAAAACCTATTAGAAAAAGAGGAAGAGTATATACTTTTGTATCCTCTAGTCACCATGTCTTTTCCAAGTATGAAACACACCAGAAAAAGAGCTTACATACCTCAACCAAGTAAGGCAGACTCTTCAGGAGTTCAGTTAAGGTCATAAATCCATACTCACATGGATTAAGCGAAGTACCATGGATTGTTTCATAATGCTGTTTAAGCTGTTCGACAGAGGGAAAGGATGTTCCATCCCAGGACATCAACAAGACCAGCAACTGGGCAGTCAGAGTCCGCAGAGATTTTCTATTTATCAGCTGAATTTGCTTGCCAGACTCTGTATCAACAACCTAGTAAAAAGAATTGAGAATGAAGTTAGGGACAGGGAAGAGATTAATTTATAAGTAAGTTGTGTAGCTGGGGTTTGTTTAAGCCCAGCTATAGCTGATATTATATACCAGCATCTGATACTCCCCAAGCCAAAAGTACACAGGATAAAAAAGCTTTTACATGGGAAAATTTACTTTAAATATACAAAAGCTGTGTAGCAGTTTCTCTCCCCATGGTAGACTGGATTTTACTCTTTGTTCCAAAGCCTTGACTTGACTAAGCTTCAGCCTGAACACCAGCTGCTATATTAACAGAACTGGAGCAACTAAACCAGTACTGCCTATCTCGTGTAGTTGTAACCTTCCTTTTGCACTCACATATAAGACCACATGTGTACCTACATTCAGAGCCATAGCCTCAAACCATAGATCAAAAAAAGCTTAGGAACATGAAACATTAGGAGACTGATAACGACGACAGTTATTAGGAAATGATTGCTTTTACGCAGTTAGAAGTCAAGTGGGAAAAAAAAACAATTTGTATTGTTAAAATACATACTATACTACAATCTTTTACTTATTATTTGCTAAACAAGTATGAGAGTTCCCAGAGAAAGCTGAAAGGTTACAAAAGAACAAAAGAGAACATCATAGGAATATAGAAGCTACATTTAAAATCCCTTTGGAATTACCCCCACCGCCAACTTAATAAAATATCGTTTCTAGAGTACAATATTAAGCACACTGAGACCTGTAACTTGAAACAGGAAATTCCTTAACACAACATTACATACCTTTTAGAAGGATAAACTACAAAGATAAAAGATTACCTTTACAACATGGCAAAGTTTTTGCATTAAACCTGGAACTGAGCTAACATCATAATCATGAAGACGCAGTGTGTACCCAAAGGTTTTTCTGTACTCTGTCAGTAAATCAGTCATCATAAGGCAGTTGTCTTTCTGGGATCGCAGCAGTTTAACAAACTGGGCAGCAACTGCTTTGACTTGTTCCACCTCCGTAAGTGTGAGAATTTTCTCCTCCCCACATTCCAGTACCTACAAAACAGAAATTACGCTTTGTTGAAGTGATTTACCTTGTCTGGATAAAATAAAGTGAAATCTGCAACTAAAATTCAGCGCTTGCAGGCAATCACTTGCTATGTAGCAGGGCTCAGCTACCTTGGAAGATACCTGTATAGCAAGCAAAACTATGTAACTGCTGAAATACAATAAAATAGGCAAATAAATACTTCTTTTAAAGCCAGTATAACACACCCTTAATAAAACTTAACTCTAATTTTAATGCACTGAATGATGCCCTAATTGTAAATGCAATCCAATGCAGAAAACTTGAATTTATCAACAAACTTAGCCTGAATGTGCTAAAAACCTTGAACCGTTTTACCAAGATAGCTATTATTAAAGAGTTTCTTAAATACAGCTGTCTAACATGACAGGTGCACAGTTTATAACTCTCACTGACATTAGTAAGAAAAATAACCCCTGCTGAAACAGCCGTACAGATCTCAGAAATGCTTTAGTACAGCTTAGGATTTTAGAACTTACAAGTAAGACATCTGGTATGGCTTCAAAGAGTTCAAGTAGTTTTGTAAAACCATAGTAAGCAAGTTTGCACTGACGACCAAAGTGGTGGTGATAAGAAGGGATGAATTTATTGAAGGGCATTCGAAAATGGGGTTGATGGCGCAGTAAGTCTACTACCTCTTTAGAAAACTGTTTGGTTCTTTCAATTTCTTCTTGAGTACGTCCTAAAATTAAAAAACAAAGCAAGAGCTATGTACCAACACACTTCTAAAATGCAACACAATGTAACAAGAAAATACAATGACTGATTTTCAGCTTAATCACATATCACACCAAGACATTATTTTCTTTACCACTGAAGACCTTTACTAAGCTTAAATATCCAAAGTCCAAAATAATCAGGTGATCAGCACTTTAGAAGATATTAAATAGCCAATGTGTTAGTATTTTTGCTGTGTGGAAACAATCCACTCTAATCATTCCACAAAAAGTTTAACTACATGCAGAAGTAGAACATTATTTATGTGTTTTGACAGCTGCTTTTCTGTCTGTTGGATTAAAAGTGTTCCTAGAACGATAAACTCTTTATCTGGTAGAAGTTCGTAACTTAGTTATGAAGGTAGACATACAATTATCAAAAAATGCAAGTCATTCCTATACACTTCAGTTAGTACAGTTTTAAAATAGTCAAAGAACAATTTGTTTGTCAACAGAAAAAAGCGTACATGGACATACCTCTTTTGGGAATGCAAATTACCATTTCATTGTCTTGCTGTGACAAGCAGATGGTTGTATCTGGAATTTCTGATATAATATCAGCCAGTTCACATACTCCATACTCAGTAACATCCCAGTCCTTAGAGAAACACCTGAAAGTTTGAGAAAATGGTATAATACCATATCAAAAGGTATTTTACTCTCCCCACCTCTCTGACAAGAGCCTCTCGGAAGTAAGAACACTTCACACATATTCTTATTCAACAAATGGCCAGAGCCAGCTACAAGGGAGATGCACATTTAGTAGATTCAGAAACAACCAATAACATATTTCCCCTGTGGGCAAAAATATAAGTAGAAGTGTGCGTTCCCAAAAAGGAGCTGTTGGCACATGCAGCACCATAGCACACATGTAAAAGGTAGACCACACGTAGCACCAAGATGCTACAGTTTCCTCAAAGCACATCAAGTACTACTTTCTAGCTTCACATTAAGGAAAGCATCACTCTTGGTTCTTCAAAAAAACAACAGTTTTTTACCATGTTAGAACAGAATGTTCTTCCTGGCAGTAGCAAGACAGGTATTACTCCTGATTTTTGTGCCATTGCTAGATCCAGGTTTATTTTACACTTCTCTCTACAGAAAGCCTAACACTAAATTTTCCCTTTATTGTTCATGTTAATGTGCCACAGTCTGCTTGACCTTGCAGTCGTGGCTTCAAAGAGAACCAATGAAATACAATAACCTATTTCAAACTCCAGTACATTAAGTGAACCTAGTACTAAAGAAAGCAGTGAAGTCTGCTAGAGAGCTTTTAATTTTTGTTTTCATTAGAAGTTTGACCTTCCACATCACAAAGAAGAGGCAATATATTTGCCACAGCTTTCTACTAAGATTTTAAGTGCTGACTTCTCTCCCATCAGGTTTTAAATCCACTGTTGATAAGAATGCCCTGCAGAGTTGTTCTTGTTTCATTTAAGATAACTTACCAGTGATAGGCCTGCAAGAATTCCCTCACAATAACTTGCTTGCTGGCCTGGGATTTGAGAAGCTTCAGTAAGTCTTGAGTGAAGCGCTTCACTTGAGCTCTGTGCGTTAGAGTTAACAAGCGTTTGGAACCCATACCAAGAATCTGAAAGAAAATATTATTTGATCACTCACATCCATCATCCTTAGTAAATTCTTTTACAAGACATTTAGAAGCCAGTTCTAGTATAGGTAGGCTAGAAATAAAGGATATAATAGAGACAGTGTTTGGAAAGGCAGTCTCATGAGCCCATACACCTTCTGTACTAAGGCATATGTCATCAAGAAATTAAGAAACGCTTCCTCCATGAGTACTATTGCAACTGTTGTACATATGTATTGGTTATTTTAAAATTGTACAAGCAACTGGGGTTCAAAGTAGTATGCTAATGTGACCATAGTGTTTCTTTTTTGTAATGTAAGGCCCTATCACTGATTTCATACAGAAATACTTCAAGTCACAGGCTACCTAATTTACAAGCACTCAGCATTTGCTGTGTTCTTATGATAAACGGCACAATTAAAACCTTTTACCCAAGCACTAGCCACAGGCTAAAAGCAGCTTCAAACTTTATTCCAAAGGCTTAGATTAAAGAGTTAACTTCCCCAGAAGTTGTTTTGGAAGGGTGAGAACAACAAAAACAACAAAACAGAAACATCTCAAAAGAGATGACAATTACACTTCCAGGTTCAGTTAACCATCTCTTTCAAGGTGGATTAGGTAATTGCATATCATCTATTAAACAGTACCAACCAGGAATTCAGATGGTTGGAGAGACAAGTACAATTCCCCAAGTTAAAAGGAACAGTGCTGTAAAACTCACCTGCAGTACATGAGGCACTGCTTCTAGCAGCTCCATTAATTTAGAATACCCATAGTCAGACACACGGCATTGTTTTGCAAAGTGATGATGGTATGTTGGGATGAATTTACTGACAGGTATGACGCAGGACGGTTGGCTTTTAAGCAGATCTATCACTTCTCTACTGAACTGAATAAGTTGTGGATTACCTACAGGGGACTTGGAACGTAGAAGCCAAGGATCTACAAAAAAAAAAATTATATTAGTGAACCTTTCATTAATATTCTTTTAATATTCTTCCATTAAACACTGCACTTCATATATGACACAGGCTAGAGCACAGGAGAAAAAAAAAAGACAACATTCAAGCTACAAGTTTCTCTTTATATAAAAATATAACAATTATACAAGGTGTTTACTTTATGCTACTCTTATTTTTTTAGCAGGAAGATTAGTTTAGAGAAAAGTTTTTAAACAGAATTATTTACCTGCAGTAGGAGGTGGTGGTTTGTTATGTATCCATTTAATAACCTTAATGCCATTTTGGGTAGTGGCAATGTTAACTCCAGGAACACAGGTAATTAGATGTTCTAAAGGAACACCACCCTGGCCTTCTGGCACCATTTCAAGATCACTGAACTCTGACATATAACAATCAGGAAAACTTTGGAAGAAAAAAAGCACCCATTATACACTAAAATACCACTACAACAATTGTCCTAAAAATGTCATTATTTTGAGACAGTTCCTGAGCAGGAGGCTTCAACACCTCAGTAACACATAAGTCTTCATAAAATGCACATTTAAAATAAGTCATTTTTTGCTCAACAAGAATTCAAAAAAGTAATAATTTCATAAGGCATATTTACTATAAAAGGTACTACCTTACATAAGAACCAGAGTTTTTATACAACAGGTAGTTTCAGAACACTACAACAGCCATCAACGAAGTTTTAAATCTTTAGCCTACCAGCCCTTACATTAAAAGCCTAAATTAAAATACTATACCTTAGTAAAGGCACAGTACCCTCGTGTGTCTGTAGAAGACTGTGAACTTGGGGAGCAAACTTCTTCAGAGACAAAATCACAAAAGGAATTCTATAAGAATCTGGATCAAACTCATGCTCACTGTAAAAACAAGAGGTTGAAGTTTATACGCTTATTCTACACACAGCTTTAGCATGGTATGGCTGTGCTCAAATACACACCCATAGTAAACATTATACTGTATGCATACAATATACTGCTACTAGCTGACAATACCAGTATGGACAGTCACATGCAACTTCCATCTTATATCCACAATAATTAATACAGCTACACCAAATGTCCAGAAGACAAGCAACATTCAGAAGACCACATTTTTACTACCATTACATTAAAATTTTAGTAGCACATACCAGGCAGTTAACAGTGAATATCTAATAACTGCTCTAGTAGCACAACGTGGCTGCTGTTGAATAAAACAACTCAATACATGGCTTCAGGAAGCCTTCAACCCAGTATGAATCACTTACTAAATGTAGCTGGAGGACCAAAAAGAATGATCAGTTCCAGTTATAATTACGTAATAAAATTCAGGCTAATAGAAATGTCTAGTATGTAAAAGCTTCCTGTATAACCAGAGGATGGTAGCATACCTTTCAGCTTCCAACTAAGAGGCATTCAATTTTGGCAGCTGCGCTAGAAGACAATAATCTTAGACTGATCCATGAAAACTGCCTAGAAAATTCACTGCTGTCCTGCCTGCCTTATTCTTGTAAACATATAAACAGCGACTGGAGCAAGTGTAAGTGTTAAATGCTGTTCAAATATTTTGCAAGATTTTATAGTATTTTATACACAGCTTACATAAAGTCTTTATTCAGGCAATGCTGCTTACAAACAGGCTCGTGATACTCCAACTCTTCAAATATTATAGGGCTACAATTTGCTGATGAACCATCATGTGACTGTGAGGATCCCAATGGACTCTGCTGGGCTTGGCTGCTGGGTAAAAGGCACACCAGCCGCCCACTTCCTTGGTCACGGATTGCCACGGTATCTGTTAGTTTATACAAGTCTGATACACTTAACTTATGCCCAAATCTAAAAGAAAAAAATGGAAATAAATACACATTACAAATGCAGTTAGACAATGCTGTAATCTGCATTTTTTGTTTATGAAACAGGGATACGCTAGAAACTATTCTATGCAAAATGTTAAGGTAACTAATCTATTCATCCCAACATAGAAAAATGAAGTAAAACACTCAAGTATAACCCTCTAAGAAAGGCCAGTATTACAGTCATTGCCTCTGGATAGATAATATGCTACAACATCTAACAACAAAAAACCCCAAACACTCCATTCTGCTACTTTAATTCACTATAAACAATCACAGAAGATCAGGTTATTCTTAAAAGTACTAGAGAAAAAAACTGAGAACTTACTTTTTTTCATAGATTTCTGTGAATTTGAACACAGGCAGACAACAAGCAGGCGCATCCTGCAGAATGGACATCGTTTCTGAGCTATAAGAGAAGTTTTGTAACATTAGCACAAAATTAATCTGTTAGTATTACTCTTCAGCCCAATGGGGCAAGATATTTACAGATGCAGCTTATGAACTATAAATAGGACTAACAGGACAAATTGCCTTCCCTTCCACCCCAGCACTACAAAACTTGATACTTCAGATCAGGTGAGTTCAAGTAGTAACATTTCTGCTAACTCATTAGGTAATGCCTCTGAAGGAATTGTATCTTTCATAGGTGGTGGTAAGATTTTAAGCATCTATAAAATGCAACATTAAAGCTGCAGCATTAGAAGTGACCAGACTGGTTATTACATCAAGAATTTTGAACAGGCATAGACCAAAAGGCAAGAATTAAAAAAAGTTGTAAATTACAAAATGGCAAGCAGTACTGAACTGTAGAATACTCTATACTCCAAGCACTATTTTCACTGGAGCTTTCTGTGATAAAACAAAGACAACTTTTTTTCCTAACGCTTTCTTTGAGTGAAGAAAAAAATTGAAACAGAAAGTACTCGTATTCTCACTAGCATCAGAGCACTCTAGTTCTATCATCTTCTTTACAGAAAACGAATCAAAGAAACACCAACAGCATTTAAACTGTGTATCCCTTCCTCAAACAGAAAATTCATATGTGCTTTCTGGGAGGAAAGAAGAAATAAGATGTCAAGTGTAATCTTAACTCATCTGCACAATCTGAGTTATTGAGCTGTATCAGTATTATGAGAGAGCAGTGGTGAAACTATTAAACAGAGATCTAGTCCCTTCAGATGCAGCTTAAAATACAAATAGGGTAAAAATGCTAAACTGAAAAGTAGCCTAGTTGTATTTAACACTCATCAGGTCAGATGACAAGTTTTACTTTATTTCCCTATCATTACTCAATATTTTAAAACATCTCTCAGCTACTAAATACATGCTAGAACAATTAAGAAGATGTCAAAGTGCTTATTACCTAAGTAGAGAGAGTGATTTACTAGCAGCTCCCGTTGCTAATGAAACCTGGATCCTTTTACTACCAATTTTGTATCTGTGAAGACCATTGACAGCACTGATCGCTTCTTGCAGATTTTCCATCTGAACTATAGCCTTCAACTGGTAGTCTGTATGTGGACTTAGCTCTACACTTTTTACCTGAAAAGAAGAAAACAGCTTATACATTTATCAGAAAATATTAACCCAAGTCAAGCTGACACAAGAGTAGCAGTGTCTTGCTTTGGCCAAGAGCCGAATACAATGCAAAAGACAACTGTGATGAACCACGGCCAACAGGACAACAACATGAACAGAGTGCAATAAGCCTTGGACAAGACCATGACACCCCTTTAACACAGGCATCATCTTCCCCTGTAGAAGATTATGCCAGAAGAATAACATCTACGATCAGACAGAAATAGGACCACTGCAGAGACAACTGTAAAAGGAGAGGTCATTTGTTTTTGATCACTTCTGATTCAAAATAGAACCTCGGTTTTTACTGCAATTTTTAAGCTGACATTAGGAATTCAGCTTTACAGCTTAAAAAGGTTATGCAGCTAAAGCCAAAGTCTCTTCCCCATATGGCCAATAAGCCACTTACTAAGAATTTTATATACAAAATTTCAGAACACCAGATCTAGAAGACCACGTGCAAATTAAGAACCTAGTGCAAAAATTATCTGCTCTTTTAAAAGGAAAAAAACCACAGTATCTCCTTTTAACAAAGTTTAAAAGTCATGTTTGGAGAGCTTTCCATTCCCACTCACTTAAAGCTAGACCACAGACATGTCTGTAAATATATAAAAGGGAAGTATTTAAAAAGCAGACTTAACAAAGGTATTTTAGCCTTTACCTTGCCATGTCTTGAGAAAATTTCTTGCAAGTTTTGCTGCAACTCTTTTCTGGACAATCTGTAATCTATATTGCTGATCTGAATGTCCGCACCATTTGCAAAAGGATCAGGGCAGTCTGTACCACTGGTATGATTTACTACCTTAAACGTGAGTGGAGATGATCTATTTGAGAGGTTTGGAGACATACTCCTGGGTAAAATAAAAACATTTATGAGCTAAAGTAGCTACCGCACAATTCTGACATACACATCTCAAAACTAATCAGAAAATAGACACAGGTCAAGTGCACACACAGAGCAATTTTAAGGTGTTCTCCTAATACATACTGTGCAGGCAAAACAAATTTCACCACAAGAAAAACATCACAAGACGACAAATGAGAAGAAAGGAAATAATTCATACTACGTTTCAAAGTCACCCAATTTAATAATGTATTTGACACCAAGTCTTCTACTATCTTACTAACACATTAAAAAAGTCGAACTCATTCATATGATTTTAATAATTGGCAAAGATCAGATATTTAAGTCAACAAGAATTTAACAGGCCTGGATAAATTTTTACTGGGAATGTCAAAGACACTGAAATTAAATAATACCTCTGAAGATTTTTCAGCAGTTTTAAAAGACAAAGTCTGCAGGAAACAGTTGCCATACAACAAGTTTCTGAAAAAGAGTTCACTCCATCTTATATTTGCATCTAGCCTCTGTTAGCTGTTACGCAGCACCATCAGTTTCCTTTTGCCTCCACATAAATCAGTGTATCAATGTGCTTAGCATACAAAACTCAATACACAGTTGTCAATAATTAATGCAAATATTGGTGAAGTCTAACTTCACCTCCCAAAGAAGACAGACACTTACCGAGATGACCAGCAACTCTGAGACACGAGTAAAGGACTGAGCTGTCTTGAGGCCGTCAACTTACTGAAAGCAGAGGGATAGCTGACCTGAAATACAGTTTCGTCTTGATCTTTTTTATCTACAGGGGAATTGGTAACGCTCCTGGAAGTGGAGGTCTCTTTTCTATTTACAAATAAATATAAGAAAAAGCATATTATGTTGCAGAATTCACATTAAAAAAAAGTGGCTAACATTGATGTCTTTATTTTTAAACATACCTCTGACTGCTTTTACAGGATGATTCTCCTATTCCAGTTTTTTTGGTTGCTAGAGACACAGGAAGCACTGCATTAGAGTTACTCTGAGGAGATGGAATTTGTTCTCTTGAATGTTCTTGCTGGTTTTCAATATTTCTACTGATGGTCTTCGATTCAAGGCAGCACAGCTCCTATATTAAACAGACGGAAGGTCAGTATAAAAGCACCAGACATCCCTTGCCAGACCCTTTCCTTATGATGGAAACCTAGATAACTGATTTTCATTGGCACTTCATAACCAGGCATATTTTATTTTCTCTGAAAGTAGCAGACTGTCAATTAGTTGAAATATTTTTGCTACACTGCAGATCTACCCTAGTTTTCTTTAAAACTAGCAAAGTGGAGCACTCTAGACATTATATTCAACATCAACACAGCACTCAGAACACGCCTAGGATTTGAGACTCAGGAAGTACCAGCAGTATTTCCAAACTGAGGAAAAGGTGGCAGGGAAGGGGAAAAACAACCCTCAAATTCATTTGTCTGCTTTCCAAACAGATGAATACACCTCTCATTCAGGAATGTCACTATACGTTACAGTTATTCATTAAATAGTACAACTTAAAGCTGTAACAGAAGCAACCCTCAGAACATGAGGAAAGGCAAGAATACTAAATAAGGTAGAACAACAATACCTGTAAACTTTTAACATTTGTGGGTTTGATGACAGATCCATGAATCTGGAATCCTCTCCCAGCAGAGCCTTTGGTACCAGAAGACTGATCACTTGAGTCTTTGTTGAAGAGGCACAGCTTTGTGTTCTTGTTAATTTTTTTGGGAGATTTCACTTTCTCAGTTCCCACAAAGCTAGAGCTTTTTGTTTCATTAAGTTCTTTGTTTTTGGGAGTAAAAGACACTATAATCCTGTTACCAAAAACATCCTCATTTTCCATTCTCTTCCGAGCCCGTTCAGCACTTTCTTGATTTAAAAAACGGAGAATTGCACTGCTTCCAGAAATGCTCAGCACCTTCCCTCCACAGTTGTCTGACAGACGCCTGAGTCTATTACTGACACTTTTGCTGTCTCTGTTTGTTGGCAGATTATAAACATATAATAGTGTATGGCATGCCTGTTTAAAGGGAGTAAGATTTTAATTTGATTATGGCAGAATTCCCTCTTGTTCAAAACCAGAATTTTTATATTGCTTCTGGTGACAAGTGCTCTCCCCCCACTCCCCTCCCTCCAATTCATTCTTTATGCAGCATTCAATTGCTTGGAAGACTCTCCTACCAAGGTAGATCCTTAAACTTCCATCTCCAATATACTTGAAAGTTAGAAGAGACTACAGAGTCCCTGATCAACAGATCAATACCTGATTGCTTCTCCAGATAAGACAGAATCACTGTTTACAACCCAATAATTCTATATATTCTACACAAGCACGTGAACACATAGCTCAGGAAGTTATTTCAAAGAAAGAAAAAGTCATGAGTGCTGTGCAGACAACACAGCAATCCAGAGGGCATCATCAGGAAGACAAAAAAAAAAAACCCAGAAGACAGTAGACAGTCACTCAAAACTACTAAGAAAGCATCACAGAGCTCTCTTAACACACAAGAACTTCTTACCATAACTTTCTGCCAGTGAGAGGCATGTAAGATAGATTATCTGATAACATATTTACTAATAGGAATGCAACCTCACTATTTTACTTTAATTACTTTTTTCTTTTATCACTTAATTATTTCAATTTTAAAGTAGAAAGCATACATTCACATGGTAGTAACTGAAATACAGACAATGGTCAAATATGCAGCAAACATCATGTCTCACCATAAAACACACATTTCAGCCTGCTCTCCCTCTAAACTAGAAAAAAAAAGTTGACACATTGAAATGTCTGTTGCATTAAGAATTAAAAAGCCTTACCGGCATTTTCAGTGGTAACCTTGGTGGTAAGTCTGAAATAAATTCTTCAAAACAAATAAGCTCATGAGCATGATGTAAGAGTGCTTCTGAAGCTTGGTTTTTGTGTACCAAAATTATCCGAAAACCATGTCGATGTCTCAAGTCACTGAGTTCCAAAGCAAAGTTTACATCCGCTGGTGAAAAAAAAGAAGAGATAGAATGAACACGGAAACACACAAAAAAAAGCTAAAAACCCCATCAAATTAAAAATGCAAAATCCCAGATCTCACTTGACAAGTTCTATTTACCACTGAAAATTTCCAATGAAAAAGCACCAACAGCTACAAGGCTTCTCAACAGACGTAATTTAAACCAGCAGTTAGCATTCAGTGTCAGACAAGGGATTCCTTTTAGCAGCAACTTCTAGCAATTTATGAGCAAGGCATTCGCCTGGTACTGTATTTAGGGAGAAACCCAAGGCAACACACAGCAATTAAACAGTTGAGTGGCTTGCATATTTAACTGTATAGTATGCTGCTGCAAGAATGAAAACCAAATCAAACACATTTTGCTCAAAGCATTCTGAAAGATTACCATAAGGAAGACTCAATGAGTTTTACTTTATTAGCTTCCTGGTGAAGCTAACTTCAGACAGTATTTATACACATACCTACCAACAACACCACATCAGATTCCAATGCTGATTTAACTTAGCCAAATTCTCATGTTAGTATCCCTACTTTTCCCTTGCTGACACATTATTAGGAATTCTTGAGCAATTCAGTTAAAGCTGATTCTAAACACAACCCCTGGAAAGCAGAATAGTGTCATACACAAAAGTACTACTGAGGCGGGAAACTGAATTTTGCGCTGTAGATGAGTACCACAAACACTTACTTGACACAAGAACCACAGTGGCAGGTGCAGTGTGTGTATCGGCAAATCTTCTAAGACTCTGTCTGAGTTTGTCATCAGCAGCATTCTTCGCTGTAGCATGGATGTGTGCAACAGTCACCTGGGGAAATACATAGATACGCTCTAAAGCAAAGCTTGAATGTGAACTATGTTTGCTTAAATTTAATTTTTTAAAAAAACCTAACACAAACACAAGCTTTCACATGCACCTTTATGTAAATAAATTAATGCACACATATGAAATACAACGTGTGGATCTCAAATTGTTCTAATGAGTAATGAACTTCAACCCTAGTTGTTCAGCAATAGCCTAGGGACAACTGCTGTTGTTCTGTGTAAGAGATCACAATTGATACATCTTAAGAACATTCCATAAACCCTCATTTAAAATAGAGGAGTGACAAACAGCATGTACTCATTATTGATTCATTTCACCTCACATAAGCAGATAAACTGTCAATCTGTTATCATATCTGCAATTTAGGGGGCGGGAAGGGAATTTCTGACTTAGAAATCTGCACAAAAAGTTAAAAAACCCCAAGAAACAAAAGGCATTGATGGAAAAATAGGTAGTGTTAAAGGTGCCCCAATCAATACCACCAGTTTACAAGTGTCCTCACTAAATTAGCACAGTATTTACTCATGAAAATAAAAAAAGTTAAGGTCACAGAATCATAGTTCCTTTAGGTTAATGATTCAGTCACAAGTTTGAAGGATAACACTAGAAACACCAGCACCACTTACTACTGAATGAAATAAAAATCCTCTGTGAATACTAAAGCTAAAACAGTAACCTACATATAACAGAATCCAGTTTCAATTTTAAGAAGTATCACACCAGGGAAGTCCAGCATTAACACCACCACCCATAAACTAATTACAAGCTCATGCACTAAAAAACACAGAAGCTAACATAAAGCTTTAGTGATCAGGAATCACTGGTAGCACACTCAGAGCACACAAATTCTCAAGCAAGAACACCAAGTTTTGATACCTGGCAGTTGTTTAGCTCCTGAATAACTTCTTTATTTTCTTTACTAATGTCACACACACAGATGAATTCTGCCTCTCTGTGACCTTTAAAAAACTTTTCACGAATCCTCTGTACAACTGCAATAGCAGAACGGCCAGTGGGAACTGAGCAGTTTTCAATATCCCAGAAGACTCCAATGGGGGGCAGGTTTTCCAGAACTTGGCCTGTTATTGCAACTTCTGGAGACCCTGTACAGGTTTAACAACAGCTCATTTTAATCTCCAAATACCAAAACCATTAAACTTAGCATACTACAAACATCGCACATGAAAACCTTCATGTTTTAGAGAACAACTTGCCTAGGAATGCAAGTTCAGTCTCATTTTCTTAAGGAATCTGAAAAACAAATCAGGTGTTTTCAAAGTTTCTCTTTAAGGGAGAAACTCTATACCTCCAATCAGTCTTAAGCAGAAATTTAGTCACTGGTAAGTTAGGATAAAGATGCAAGATAACTTCGGCTTTGCTTTTAAACTCTCAAACAACCAAGCAATGTATTAAAAAAAAGTTATCAAATGCTGAGGTGGCATGTGCCATTAAAATCGTCTGAAGTTGTGTCACACTAAACTCAGCGGGTGCTACATCAGTAACAAAAGTGAAACATGAAAGCTGTTCAAATTTACAGTGTGCATTAGAAAAAGAATCTAAACAAAACTGAATGAGATTACCAGTACAGTGACAGTGATTGTAGAAAATTAAGGCAGTACGGAACAAACACAAAGGTATCCCCC
This sequence comes from Pterocles gutturalis, assembly GCF_000699245.1. Taxonomy (NCBI): domain Eukaryota; kingdom Metazoa; phylum Chordata; class Aves; order Pterocliformes; family Pteroclidae; genus Pterocles; species Pterocles gutturalis. The sequence goes on from NW_010119115.1 coordinate 72,065, forward strand.
AGTTCAGGAGAGTGAGGTTAAGAGTTTTCGCTATTAAAAGCTAAGAAGTACAAATAAAGATTCTTGTGTTTCAGCACTCAATATCTATCTATTTTTGAATTAACATTAGACACCCACTCCATCCCCACAAAAAAACTGGAAAAGAAACATCAGGAATGACACAGAATCCTCAGATGTCAAAAACAAGATATGAATTAAAGTTAGCTGAGAATATAAAATCAAGCACAGCAGATAAATGTCCTGTTTGTTTGGGTATATGTTGACTAGTTATTCTCCTATAAGATTCCCTGGCATTGCATTGGGTAAGTACACTAACTGGGGTGTTGCACCTTAAAAACCTGAAAATGTGCGTGGTGTTAAAATTATAGTAAAACTAGCCAATTTCTTATTCTTCCATTACTCTCTTTTAAACTTAAAACTTTCATATTAGCTATAGTTTTGCAATCGAAGCAGTACTAACACTGTAGAAAGACCATGTAATTTTTTTCCACACAATATTTTCCTCTCTAGAACACTGAAAAAAGCTATATTGTAATTAACACTACACCTTCCCCGCATATGAAGTGACAATAGACACTACAGACTAAGAAAATGCTTTTTAAAGTATGGCTGAAGACAACTTCTTTATGCACCAGCAGAACAAAATAGCTTCCAAGTCCTTGCAACTTCTTTTTCCAGTTCTTAAAGTGGTAAAAAATAGTAGCAAAAAAAAAAATCAGAAGTCTGTGCAAACAATACAATAAGTAGGTAGTCAAAACAGGCAAATCCAAGTTACAACTTCACAAAACAGAACAAGGTATTGTTCCACTGCTTAGTCTCCTATTGACTTTATAGAAGTTTCCAGAGAACAGTGTAATTTAAGAGAACTCTTCATGTGCAACAGTATTTAAGGAGGACATCCACTAAGTGCAAGTTTCAGACAAATGTGGTTTACCATATTTCTGTGGTGATTTTCCAAGGCTGCTCGCCAGTAGCAAACTCTTCTCATTTCCTGTTCCTTTGGTTCCACAGCCATTACATTTTGGGATGGGAACAGGTGCAGTCTGGGCACTGGCAGGAGGAATATTTGGCCAAGCTTTAGCAGCATCAACTAGGCTGTTTCTGGTTGGCTGTTGGGAAATTTTTTCAAAATACATGTTCATTTAGTATACAATCTTCACATATACTATTGCATGCTAGAAATACTCAGTTTCCCTTCTTCAACAAATGCACATTCAGGTGTTTTCTACAAAGTTAATTAACAACAGTATCACTGCATGAATGACACTTCTATTCTAGAGTCCTTCCTAGCATACTTAGCTCTAGATTTCCAAATGCAAGGAAAGATTCTATTAAACTCAGCATATTAAGACACGCCATCTTTAAGGAGTACTAATGTATTCTAGAAAAAAAGACAATGTTAAATCAGCACAAGTAAGAGTACAAGGCTGAATCACCTCCCTCCCCCCAAAAGTTGTGATCGCAGCTGCAAATACACTGAATTCGCCATTTAGTTTATGGAAATTTGGAATGTGGAAGTTTAAGTAAGGCATCTTGCAAAGCTGAGTATACGATTTAACTTGAAATTCCTATTAAAATTTAAGCAGTTTTAATCAGTTATAAAGTGTATCAAATTTGTACTGAAGTATAAATTACAAAGTTTGGGAAGATTAAACTATGACCTATCAAACCAAACCTAGAATATTCTTATAGCATCAGACATTTCAGCTGACTTACAAGTGGATATGTATTGATCAGCTGCCCAAGTGTACTTCTCTCAGAGTTACTGCTATGGAACATTTTAATTGGAGCTGTCAGGAAGAGATCTCTTTCAAATCCAGACAAAATTCTGCTCCAGTATGTTACAGATCCCCTGTAAGCTAAACATTGTGATAGTCTCTTGTCTTCCTGAGAAGAGATCATCTTCAGAAGAGATATCTCATACATTTGGACTGTGCATCACCAACTAGGAGGATGCAAACTGCAACCCATGGAAGCTGGTTTTTTGCTCAAGTAAAATTATTTCAACATTAACAACACACCATGCTTAATGAAGGAGAAACGTGACGCATACAAACCTTGCTCAAGCAGTCACTGCAGTAGTGAGAGCCCTTTAAACAAACAGAAGGTGCCATGTTTAGGTGCAAAGGGTTGGCGCACACATGTGACGTTAGCTCCGACTGGGCAATATGCTCATCCAAGTGGCCTGTAGCCCCACTTGTGAACTCAGAACAAGGAAAATAGCCAGAAGATGTGCAGCTCTGAAGGGCCGGAAACTGATGCAGTTTGTGCACATTACCATGACAGGACTGGAAATGGAGTTTTCCACAACAGGGCAGATGTTGACAAGAGGATACACTGTTTTCTATGCACATGCCAGGGAACTCACTGGCAATGCCTGCCAAATTGCTTCTAGCTGGAGGGTTCTTCAGTGAAGATGCAGACTGATAAGCAAATCCTGACCCTACTTGACAAGTAATCGTCCCAGTGCTTTTTGAGTCTAATATCGTGCCAGGGTGAATCAAGTTACCACCACCACCACAATGCATTTGTGGACTACAAGAAGAGTCAGAGCCATGAGCACAGCAGCTTACTTTCGGGCCAGGTGAAAGCTGTATTTGCTGTTGCTGAAGGGGATGAACATCAGGAAGTGGTATTGCTGGAAAGAGCTTAGAGCCAGCATTACAAGGAGATGAAGCATCCTTCAATTCCACAGCAGCTTTCTTGTTCTCCATGTAATCTTTCTGGAAAACAAAAGCTCAGTGACATTCAGATACATAAATACACCAACAATTTCATAGTATAGACAAGCATATTTTTAGACTGTTACAATTTTGATTATAACTGAAATTTTGAGAAGTGTTATCCTCGTGACTACTATCACCTCACAGTCTGAACATGTAAAATATTAAAAGAAACATGCCAGTTGCGCGTGCCAGCCTGAGGTATATTGGTATCAGTGGATTCTGAAAGCAGCAAAACCAAAAAGCTATAAACCAAATAGCAATGGGTGTGTAAAACAGAATTTCAAAAGCAGAAAATTGTTACACTAAGGCTGATACTCTGCAATTGCAAAGCAAAAAAATATTTATATATTTTAAGAGCAAACATAGATGGATGCAATGTAAAGTAAAAAAAACACTCAGTTTGGAGGTACATAAGTAATCATCCTTTACTTGGAATAGAGACTTTAAAATTGTATTAAAGTTTTAGAAGTAACGCACTAAAAGACTAAGACTTAAAAAAAATTGAAATCATATCAAGTGGGTAAACTAACAGAGGACAGAAAAGACTAAATGTTCACAACAACTTTACAAGTGCTTTTTGCCCATTCTGATTTAAGATATCAAGATGTATAGACACAAAGGCATAGACACAAATACAGGATTTTTTTTAAATGGCAGCGGTGAAAACTAAGCAAGGTTTGAGAAGCACCAGAACAGACAAGATCAGCAGAGCTAACCTGCATACAATTCACTGCTCCAAAGCTTTAGGCCACTGCTTTGGAACAACTTTGACCTTCCAAAATGAATTTAATGCCTTTCCTTATACACAATAATTAATAATTTATTACCCAAGTTCAAAACCATTTCTCTTCACCTGATGCCACTTTAGGTGGAACTGAAGATACACTCTGCCAAAAACCTGTCTAGAACTGGTTTAAAAGTTAAATTCCAGAATTTATGGCAGCTCCCTTCCTAACCCCTGTCACATGAGAATACCAATACAACCAGATACATGCTTATCTGCTTCCCCCACGTCTTTTACTGAAGTCAGATTGAATACACATGAGTGTTATTTAACAGCTGGAGCTTACTTGCTCAAGTCATTGTGTTGTACTATTCCTTCAATTCCTTAGCACTTTGCATCTTAAATGTATAGAATCATATATGGTTGTAGAACAGGAACATTTAAAGAAATGGAAACAAAGAAAAATTAGACATTCATGAAGAACAGCATCTACAATTCCTGTAACTACTACGTAATAACAACACAGAAAGGTCTAAATTTGCCTCCAAAGTAAATTGATAAATATCTGGAAGCACGAAGAGTACTTCCCTACCCTACTCTTCAGCAATAACTTCACAGAGCTTTCAAGAAGCTGCCTCATACAACTGACTGCTTAAAAAGTATATTATCCCAAACAGAGCTGCAGAGAGTAAAAGCTGTCAAGCAAAGCAACATGCCTGCTTTCACCAACATTGATGAGAGACCTGCAAACACAACTAAAGACCTTAAACTCCCAGGCAGATTTTGTACTTACTACGTTTCCCCTTCTTCCCTCCCCACTCACCCCCTTTACTCAGCAGTAATACTGCTGTTAGTCACACCGCTCTGTGTCAGGACACCAACTGAGCTCTCAGTAAAGCAATGAATTACCGTTTTCGCACTGCAAGGCAAAGACTTTTCAGCAGCAGAAAAGCAATTAGAAAGTTTCCAGAGCCATGGTTTAGCATCATTCTCTTGTCGCTGAAGCCATCCAAATGATCTATTGCAGAGGTTCTCTGTCCTGTTTCCTTCCATCATACAGCCAAACAAAGAGGTTCAACATTCTTTCATCTCCCCCTCCTTTCATTCTTCCCACCTGCTAAAAAGAAAAAAAAAAATACATCCTTTAACTAACTTTTAAGGTAAGACAGAGAAAAGCCACAGTGGTCTTATAAATTCCACTAGTGCTAGATCACTGAATATGTGTTATTTATGTTAAGCTTAATTATGCATACAGGACATAGCCTTGACTATTCCTGTTTAGTACAGGAATATTCCTCATGACCTGCAGCAAAGGTGAGGCAGCCCCAGGAAAACACTGTTCAAGCCCATGGTATTAGCTACAGAGTCACAGAAATGCATTGCTGCTGACATGGAAGAATTCCCTGAAGCTTTCACTGCATTCTTCTGGAAAGAGAAGCCAAGAGGTAGGTTTTCAAGAACCGCTCCTCAGTAAACACAAAACAGGCGCAACTGAACTCAGCTGAAAGAAGTAAACTGCATATTTGTTGTTTATCCACTGGCTAACAAAACTAGATACACCTGTATTAAGCACCAGCACTTAGTATTTAAACTAAGCTTTAAATTACTAAAATTATTTACAAGTACTTCTGCTCATTCCCCAAGCTGCCCCACAGCACACCACATCAATTTAGCTTTACAGAACCACAAAGAAGCAAAGCAACTTGTTTGAAGCCCAGCCACACTGTACCAGAAAAACTCTGATTAGCAGTGAAGCCCTCTTACCCTCCGACTCTGCACTGCATTCATTAGATCACACTCCCGCAGGTTTTTTGCATTAAATGGGGAATGCAATAACCACGGAACACACTCCATACCACTGCATTCGCCCCGGGGTTATCTTTAACCACAAGTTTGGCTCATTTTCTGAGGCAGAAGCGTTTATTTACACAAAGCCTAAACACCCCAAAGTGAGGTTGTATAAAACATTCATTTATCAAGTTCTAAAACAGTCACTAAAAGCATTCAGAAGCTATGTTAACTAGGTAGGTCCGCGCTTCGCCCTCCGCGGCCCGCAGCCTGGGGGGGCGACGGTAAGGCCCGACTCTCCCCCGCCCCCACAAGCAGCCCCACAGCACGGCGGGGCAAA
>NW_010119116.1:0-13766 GCF_000699245.1 Pterocles gutturalis
TGAAAAAAAAATCCTTATTCAGGTTAGTTATATAGTAAGCTGCATTTTCTGTGTGACTACATTTTACTATTTTAGAAAGAACTGTAATAAGTATACACAATATATTTATATTTTACCATCATTAATAATGTCGATGCTTTAGATAAAATTTATCATCCTGCCTGTATTGCACATAATGCTACCTTTAGTGGAAAAAAAAAAAAAAATTGCTGATAAAAGCAGAATTGTGAATTTCCAAGAAAAAGATTTTTAATATTAATTCATCAACTTTCATTCTTATTTCATTTGCATGAAGAATCTCATTTAAAAGTTTACATTTCCAAAAATCATATTCATACACTGAAAAAAAAAAAAAGGGGGGGGGGGGCATTTTTATGTTAATTATTTCTGTTGACTGCATTGGACATAGTCTTACTACCGCCATTTTTCCTGCCTACAATTTTCCAGTCCGACCTGAAGTCTAATGTTTGAGCCATAGCAGAGCTGATCTGTACACCTATACTCAATCCTCACTTTTCTAGACTTTGAAGGGATTCAGTTTACTGCTATTATTCCTGGAGACACCTTTTCCATTTATACTGTATGAGCAGGTTCCAGAAATGAGATCATACATAAGTGCGTGAGGATTCCCCTTCATTATTTGCACAAACTGTGACCATTCCTACTGCTCCCTTTCCATTTAACATGAAAAATGTGACCAAAAAAACAACATAAAATGTTAAGCTCTGTTTATTATCAGCCTATTTTGTTCACATCTTTTTCATCTGCTTGTTCTTTGTGCTGGAGAAGATGGCAATGTAATGTACCATCCACCTTTATGCCTACAATCTCATTCTCTTCCCATTTCTTCACAGAGGAAAAAAATCTTCAAGCTACAGTCCTCAGAAAAAGATGACTCAAAATTAGCATGTTACAGGGCCCATTTAGTCACTGTTTTATTCGTGCCTTTACATGGATAAAGCTTACATCCAATGGGACTGCTAGAAAATAATGATGTCCAGATGAGCCATAGAAGCTGTAAAACATCTCAAGTAAAACCATATTTAGAACTAAGACTTCCTTTAAAGTCAAATAGAATCAAAGTGACACCCACACATTAGCTGCCATATTGATTAGAAATTCCTATCAACCACTCTTGGTAGTTCAAGATAAGTAGAAAGACTCCTTTAAAATATATTCTAGAGGCCACATTTCTATTTTCCTTCTCTTTTTAAACAAATTCAGCTAAAAGTAAATACCTTCTAATGAGTTTTTTTTTAAAAAAAAAAAGAGTGGCAAATGTCTGTTAGCGATATATATTTTAATCAACATTCTCTGTATCTCAGTATAGAATAGTTCTTGACTTCATTTCTGAAAGGTATTCAGAGTGCCCAGATGTTAAATCATAGAAATTTATTTTCCAACAGTAACATCTGGCTCATTGGCAGTCTCTATTTGCTGTTTTGTTGGCTTCACTGCAGTTGTCTTTAGGCTGTGGAACAATTCAGATATCGATGTGATATCTTATTCACTAGAATCCCATTGCTTTTAGCTAACTCATGGTTTCTGTTCTCTTCCAAAAAAAAAGCTAAATAACAACAAAATTTCTCCCAAACATCTTTGCACAAGCTAAAAGCAATGGGGTAAAAACCCAAATGATATATCCAAGGATAAGACAAGATTAGTACTTTTCAGAATAATCTGGAAAAGGGATGACAAAAAAAAAAATAGATAACAGATTTTATAGATCTATTAAAATAGATTTTATTACTGTCATGTGATTCAGATTTCCAATGTATTTAATTTCTTTTTGAAGATATTGTTGATAAATTGCTTTATTTTCTCCTCAAACAGGATTCACCATATTTATAAGATGAAAGCTGGGATCTTTCTTATATCCTACTTGGAGAAAGACCTTATAAAATACATTGTGTTAGTACATAAATGCTAGATGAAGCTCCACCATCTGGTACCATATAAACATAATAGAAAGTGTATCAAATTATAGAACTGTATGGAATAGGTTTTGAGGAGAGAAACCAGAGTGGACAAAAAATTGGTTAGCTACATTTTAAAGTAAATTGACAGACAAGGGTATGGATATGGATTGGTCTTCCTTTTGTGTGTACTGTGTTCGTTTTATGCTCATATGGCTCTTTGATGCTGAATTTCAATGTACAGTCTTTTAAATGACTGGTTGATTATTATCCAGTGATTTTATGAAAAATGTTTTGTTATTCTTTCAATTTCTGAGATGACACCATGCAATATAGTTTCAAAAATATTATTGGAATAGTTACACAGCAATGATGTTGTAGGTCTTGTTTGTGGGGTAAGAGGAGTTTTGTTCCTAACAGTGATATATACAATCTTTTTTACCTTTAAGAACTTTTCCCCTAGTTCCCATTTAGCCTATGAACACTTCATACTTTTTTTTTTTTTTTTTTTGCATTAGCTATAAAATTCTGGCATATGGAAAACTGTCTGCTTTGTTATTTGTAAATACACATATAAACTGTACATTTAGATATCAATATTATTTTAGATTGTCATAAACTTAGACTTAGCTTTTATTTTGAACAATGAAAAAAATGTTTTCCAAAGCTTGAAAATTTGAAAATTCAGTGATTCTCAGACTGCATTTCAGATCCAAATTACCATCTAGACATATCGCTATTATATAGTAACAGAAAAGATGGAGCTAATATAAGTAAAGCAGATGGTAAAAGATGCCTGCTGACCAAACAGGAGCGGTGGGACTGAACTTGGATGGGTAAGCCCATCTGTAATAGATAATCTCAATTGTCATTGTTCACATCAATTGTTTTTGATGTTACTGTATGTCATTTAATGCCTAGGAGCTGTATAGCTTTCTTTGAAACCCTTCACATAATACTGTTGAGATGTTGAAATATTTGGTATGTATTTTTCTGTTGAGTTTATATATGTCGCCCCCTACTTAAGAAATTAATGTCATTGGAATTATTTTACTTTAAATTAAACATACATCCCTTCGTAAAGATACAAGACTGTTGCTTGATATATATCAAATTTGTCTTCTAATTTAGGAATATATAATGATATTGCATTATTGTTATAAAGTTAATCAAGACTTTAATGGGACAGGTATGTTACTATTGAGTAGGGTTTTTTTCTTTTACTATAATGCATGTCTTCAATGAGCTGATTACGCAGTGTAGCAATGAATTTGCTAATTAAAAACTTATTACTACATCTATAACGGGTAGGAATTCTAGCTTTGTAAGTTGCATTTTAAGATGCTTTTAAATAGAAGATAGAAATAAAAAATTTTTAAAATATGCATCAATAGCTACAGCAGGGTGCTTAATCTATGGGCACTTGGTCTGTTTTACTTTTCAGGTTTTTTTCACCAGATGATGCATATTTCCCTGTATACAAAGTAAACACAAGATGACTGCATAATATCTCTGTGACTTGATAACTTCTTTTACTTAGTTTGTATGGGTATGAGAAGTTCATACCGAGGACGAAGAAAAAATGTGTGGTTTGGCTTTAAATTTCACATGAGGATTGAAATCATCTTTCCTCTCAAAGCAAAGACAGAAAAGATCATATGATTAAGAAAAATAAATATATTTGATGTTAGGCAGTCCAAATGTTGACCGTATTAGAAGAGACAATTTTTTTTTTCTGCTTTACCTTTAATTGGAATAATAATTGAATCCTGGTTATCAACAAACAAGTTTTCTTCAAGTTAAATGAGAACAAGGCCTTCAACCAGAAACTGATATTCTACTTATAATCTGGAGTGTCTAGTCTCAAAATTATTCATATAACTCATCCTTCGTTGGTTTATGTCACCGTACACATCAAAGGTTTAAGAATTCTTAATAACATTCTAGGCACAAAATGACAAATAGATAAAAATAAATTCTGCATTAAACTTAAAAATATAGTATCATGAGAGCTAGACAGCAAAGGTTTGAGCCTCTAATTTTGTCCAGACTCTAGTATCACTAAAATAATTATGAGTGAGACCTACCTGCACTTTTGCATTTACAACACCTCAAAAATTAAGTGCTTCACCCAGGACTGCATCTTTGTTAACTCAGGACTGTCAGTCCTGGATCCAGCCTGAAGACCACTTATCTGAGATTCAGTCTCTGCATTATTTCTACTCTTTATTAAATTACTATTTAATTCAAAATGCATAAAAGTATCACGGGAAACAAAAGATGATCAAGGCATGCCTCCTTTACAGCATAGTGTCTGAAAGTTAGGATACTGATTCTTTGTCTTGTTCTCAGACTGTAAAACCATGGAAAGATCACAGATGTCTGACAAAAATATAGGAGAAAACTAAGAAATACTGCCACAGTTAGGCTGAGAGAGTGGCCCTAGAAAAAAATGGGTATCAACAAGCTGTGGATAAAAAGAGATTTAAAGAATCTTAGAGCTTTAGGCAGAGCTTTATCTAGTATCATTTCACTGTTCTTGTGTTGAGGATAGTAGGACTTTACTAATGAAGAACATGGAAAAACAATCACATAAGTTATATCTCAACTCTTTATCAAATTAAAGAAACAACATTCTCTCTCTTTTTTTTTTTTTTTATTTTTGTTGTTGTTGTTGTTGTTGTTGTTTCCACTTCAGGGAGGGAGGTGAAGTAAAAAAATTGCTTTTATGAGGTTCACTTCCAGATTGTAAACACCTGTTTTTAAATGTGTAAATTTAGATCTTTGTATCTGAACAAGGTGTTCAAATGTCTGATAGGTAACAGAGATCTGCTTAGTACATGAAAAGTTTCTGAACAATGATTTAGACCTATACACTTGGTCTTCTCTGGGTTCTAATTTAGGAATAACATTCAGGTATCTGGTGACATTTGTGGTACCTGAGATATCTGCACAAAGTAGGCAAAAAAGAGAGAATCTGTGAAATCTGAGTCCTTTTAGACTTCTAGTTTTGGGTCACATAGAATATGTTATAATTGCTTGTCACATAGAATGTGTGGTATATACACACTGCTTTCTTACAATAAGCATGAGTTCACTATAGGGTAGAGTCCTTGGTATGAGTGACAGCCAGTCTGTTGCTCATTTATACTGCGTATAAATACAGCAAGCTAAGAGGGCAGCTTCTAGACCTACATAGTACCAAATTCCAGTAAGAATATGCTAAAGTGTCAAGAGCTTTTTTAGTAAAATGTCCTGCATGTGTACAGTATCTTCCTTATATGCATTATAAGGGTTTTATTTTTTGTTAAACATTCTATATAGGCACGAGCACAAGGAGCTGCATTACTGCAGGTTATATACGTACTTTTGATTTATTGAAATCTTCTCTAAAACTTAAGTAGTTTTTCAGGTTCTTACAAATGTCAGAATACAAATGGAAAAATGTATCAGTGGGCTCTAAGGTCTAGTTGTGTACTTGACAAACTCAGTACGGTATTGCCTAGGAACTGTCATTAGCATGCACTCTGAATTAGGAAGCAAACTTTAAGGAGGAAAAATCTTTTTTTTTTTTTTTAATCTCAGCCCTTTTTTTAATCTCCAAAGTCACCCATCATATCTTGCATCATAAAAACAAGGAAACAAATAAAGAAGACCCCAAAACTTTGGGTATGTCCTTTGTTTTTCTGGATGATGTTTTTGGAGGGTGGGGGGTGTGTGTATTTGTTTGTCTGTTTGGGGAAGAAGGTAGATGTGACTCATACTGTTCTAAGGACATGCTATCTTGTTTTGGCAGACAGCAGGAACCCCACGCTGATGCTCTTTGGAAGATGTTATTATAATGGACATTACTCCAGTGAATTTGGCAAGCATAACAAGTTGAAAGAGATGCTGCTGCATCTTTTGGCACGAGCATGCAGCTTAGATTTACGGTCCCCTTATGTCTCTTTTTTTTATTTTTTCTCCCCTTTCCTTTTCTTTCTCTTTCCCCGCACCCCCCTCCCCTTTCCTTTCCTTTCTTTTTTACCCCTCATGTTATAAACACAAATTAAGATGGTTGGGATCCATGGTCCTAATCTAAATTTATCTAGTCCCTCACAAATTAAAAGTATGCTTCAGATTGTTGTTTAAAGCCTGAGAAGGGCTGCTCAAAACAGTTCAATACATTCCTAACAAAGAGTCCGAAGGGCATGGAGCCTGTTCTGCTCCTATGACTTCTTTCAGGAACCTCCTCTTTATCCCAGGGTCTCATCTTGGCACTTCTTTGTATAAATAAATAAAATATTAGAGAAAAAAAATTCAGACTCTCCTGATGATGTTGTAAACAGATTTCCTCCTTCACTTTTTTGATTTAATAAAATATATCCTTCAAATTTAATAAAATTATTGCCACTTTTGCCTCTTTCTTTTTTTCTCTTCCCTTGAGCACTCTTGATCAAAACCAAGGAGATATGAACATCTGAACTAAAAAAAAAAGGGTTAAAAAAAAGTTATAGTATCATTCACTCATTACCTGTTTTTTTTCCCTTGCAGTTATAACTGTGATGAATGCAAACTGTGTATCTGTAAACTTCTAAAGAATAAAGCCTCTGTGCATATATTTCTTAGTAAATTAATACTATAGGCCCTGAGATTTTCTTCTTTCCAAATTAAACATAATTAAGAATCATCATTATTCAGACCTAGCATATGTTTGCAGTCTGAGCACCTGCAGAAATTTGTCATGCAGGGGCTCCTGGGTTTCTGATGAGAATGAGTTTTGATGACATATGAGAGAGTACTAAACTTTCTTATTTTCCTTCCCTCCTCCAATTTCTTACATAACAGATAAGGGTTGCAAATGTTTATTGAAACTCTGAAGATGGAAACAGGCCGAAGGCCTATTGTGAAAAGTTGAATTGTAATACAAACAGCAGGTAATAAATGAACTCAGTGTTTGCACAGATTTCAGTCCCTAAATATTCCACATGTATCTTTAGTTTTGTGCATTTTATATAGCAGTAAAACAGCTCCTAAAACTCAATAATCACGTAAGACAAGATGTTCTAATGTCATATGTCCTAGAAACAATAAATCTGTATCAGATTTCCCATTGTATTTACATACACGTATGTTTTAACACACTAGTGAATGAGGTGGGAAAGATAGATACAACCGGATGAAGCGTAATATCGCAAATCAAAATAATTCTGTGCAATTTTTTGAAGGTTCATTATTGAACTTTTCTGATTTTGTTGATAATATGGGGAAGGATTTCATGCAAAATAATTTTTTTCTGAAGGAACCTTTTCTTGCAATGTGTGGTTTTAGTTACGTTATCTGTTGGACGCTTGAACCCACTTCCAAATAAAACCACAGCTCTATAGGACTTACAAAACCAGGAAACATGGAAGTTCATAGTTAAGGAACCTGGTGTTTCCTGAGTGTGTGAAAATGTGAGAAGGCTTGGTAGGCTCTGGTATTAAGCAGTAGCTGACACCTGTTGTGGAGTATAGAAATAAGTAGGTGCTCAAAAGAGTTATATTTTTTTGCTTGCTTGTTCTTTAAGGTTGTGTCCTTACATGACTATTTTATTGGTGTTAGTCCCTCTATCCCCTTCTGTTACTCAGCAGCTTGTCCAATCCTCTGCTCCCTGGAGTAGAGGTGTAAAAGAGGCAGTCACCTGGAATATAGATGCATTTCCCTGAACCACAACTTTTTGTCTCTGAGATCAATTATAGAGAAATACTGTGTCCATGAAAGAGAAATATGTTATCAAAAAATATTTTAAAAAAATCACCATTCTAAACAGTGTAGAAGGAAATTAAGCAAGCAGTTCATCACAAAGAATGGCAAATGTTTTCAGTTTTGAGAGTTTTGTGACCCCACTATATGCAGTTAGCTGAATAGAGAATTTGATGCCCAGAGCTCCTGAGGCTTTATTTTCTTAGGTGTTTAGGCAATTCAGACTGAAGGCATTTCAATGGAATCTGTATGGATTTAAATGTAACTCAAACTGGACCAAGGACCTAGAATTGCAGCAGTGGTCTACACCACGTACAGATATTCTAAAACTGACACTAGAGGATCATGAGAGTATGTCTGAGATAGAAACAATTATATTTAAAAGCATTCAAAGAGTATTATATTTTCCTTTCTGGGAAGAATGGGTTCTCTGGAATATTGGATAGCCTCCACTAAAACAGCAGAGGAATCAATCTAGGAAATTACAGAAGAGCAAGTTTAAATTCAATAGCTAGTAAATTTCTAGAACATTTATTAAAGCAGTCAGTGTGTAAACACCTAGAGGAAAGCAAGGTGATAAAAGTAGGCACCATAAAGTAGCTACAGAGAAATCATGCCAACCTAACAATGTCTTACTTTTATAAGCCTTAGTAAATTAAGGAAATGTTGGCAACACACAGTAGATCTCAATCTAGAATCTAGCACAGTATTCTCACATGGCAATTAAAACACAAGGAGGCTGAAATATTGCATTATGAACACACAACCAACATTAAGATTGACATAAACAAGTAATGATTGCACTTCATTCTTAGATAGAAGGTATGCTGATGGAATAATTTTCTCAAGAGAACTATAGTGATTTTTTTATATCCTATCTCATTCATTTTAAAGTTTCCCCCATTATTTACTAATAACTGGGAAAGGATGTGTATTTGTATTCAGTGGGAATACACACAAGTATGTTTGTATATATACAAGTATTTTCTGTTTGCTTTAGCTGAACAAAAACCAAAATTTAATCTTTATCTCCAATTTCCTCTCACTTGGAAGAGACATAACTGTCATTCTCGTTGTACAGACAACAGAGATAAAATAGCTAACAAACTTCTTTTAAATATTGCGAGCACAGGGATGGGACACCTGCCCAGCTCACTGACACTGCATTCACCAAGTACAACTGATTGTTTTCATATGGAATTAAATCAGAGCTTAGAAATAAAAATCACTTATCCCCATTGATTGTCTATGAATTGGAGAGGCTTTTCACAGTTTTAGTAAAGTGAGGTAAAGGATGTATTTTCCCTGGGCACTGTGGGACTTATAAAATATACAGCTGTGTGTTGCAGCCTGTCTCCTTTGTGCTTCTCTCTAACATCTACACCAAGTTTCTAGAAACAACAACCTAGCAACAAGACAATCCTGATTTCTACACAGAGCTGACAATTTTTATTTTGCATATGCCAGACCTGAACTGAGCCATTCCACACCTGTTCATTTACACTTAAATTCTGGGCATTTTATTCACTTGAGAAGGCTTATTACTCAATCTTATTGTTGTGACAGTCTAATAAACTATCCCATCAATGTGCAGAGACACCCATTGTGCTGGATAAAATCTAGCATAAAACTGAGAAGACCAGTCCCAAGCTGGAGGTAATAAGGCTAACTTAGAAGGCAGCTTTCTCTTCATCTGTTTCTCTGGGCTACAGATACCACAAGGCATATTAGTTTTCATTTAGTTTTAGGCCTGACCTGTCTGTGTTGAACTCAAACTGTGCTGAAGTTAATTTCCAGACAATAGATAATTGCAAGATGTAGGAGTCAAGAAAGACTCAGCAAAAGGCACTAGATTTATGCAATTTAACTTTAGATTACAGGGCAGGACTTCTTTCCAAATTGTAAATATACAGGTATCTAAATGGCGGTGCCCACATCTGGAACATGCTTTCGGTATAGTCAATGGAGATATGGTCAATGGAGATACAGTCAATGCAATCAACGTAGTCTGTAGAGTGCAGCCTAAAGCAAAGACCCATAGGTGGTTAAGTATCTCTTCTGACTCTATCAACTAAAATGAGTATGAGCGCAATTCAGGAATGGCAACTGAAACTAGACTAGGATACAAATGGCACTAAAATGCCTATGCTTGGACAAAAAAATCCCTTCCCTTACAGGGAAGTAGACTGTAATGAGGGCTTAGAAATAGAACCTTCCGGCAGACATTCACATTCAGAGGCCTACATATGGGTGTCTAAAATCCTGACCTCTCATTTTCTCACATTTACGCTATGGGTCTTAATTCACTTTTTATTATAATAGAGACCAGTAATAGCAGCTGAGATGCTCTAGATCTTCCATCTGGCCTATGGCTACCACAGCAGAAAGCAACTGTCTCTTTTAGGTTGTATGTCACATGTGTGCACCATTGTCTCAGCTACTCTAGAGTGTCTCAACTGGCATAAGAGTCCTTCCTGCATGCAAATTAAGCAAGCCAGATATATCTTCATCTCAGTTCACTTACAGTCCAAGGAAATAAATAGGCACTCTAGGGTACCATTTATCTCTTCTCAGTTAGGCATCTAAACACATCAGACAAATTGTACTTCAGTATTTCCTATTTCTTTCCACTTAGAACTTATTTTTATCACAGTCCTCAGAGCTTCATAGCAGCAGTTTAATGCAGTTCTCCCAACTCACCTTTGCCTCAGAAAATGCAAACTTTGCTACAGGCTATAATACATTTAGTTTCTGAACTGACAGTTTAGAAATATTCTCTTTCCAGAGCTGGTTTGGGCATTCATCCAGCAGTTTGTCACATGGTATAGATGTACCTGACCTGCAGAAGGTATTTTGTATTCAGATCATTTAATCACATTTTGTTTTAAGTAAATTAGCCCACTGGTCCCTCACATGTTATATCCATTACCTAGATTCATCTTGTGATGTTAGTGCTGTTAAATTGCCAGTAGCTGCTCTTATTCTCTTTGAGGTTATTAGGACTTAGACAGCAATTAAGCAACATGTCGACTGCGCTAGTGTTTCAACATATAGTATAAGTGCATATAAGAAGACTGAGTGTAGTTCCTGTCTAACAGAGCATGTGGCTACATATTCTGTTGTAGATGCCAGTATATGAAATAATTTTCCCGGGACAATATTGCAAATAAGGTAGAATATGACTTGACAAAACTTCAGAGAACATACTGCAAATATTCTGTTCTGAATTTTGCGATGAAAATTGATTCATTAGGCAATTAGGACCAGAATCAGTGCCATTTACATATCTCCTCAGGTAAAGTTAATTGTCTTTCCTCTCTTTAGGTGATACAATTATTGTATCAAAAGCAGGATTCTACATTAGGAGAAGCACTAATGCCATGAGCTTGTTTCATATGAAGAGATCGGATAGAGAAGCTGGGTTAGTGATGAGACTGCCAGGGAAGCTGGACTGGATGATAGGAAATATTTGCAAATAAGTTGATAGATAAAATGGGAGGGTGGTGGGGGAGGTGATGGGTGTGTGGAATATCTAGGAAACTGAATACCTGATAAGAGTTTGGAAAAGCTGGAAGACAACTATATTTTTGAGATAATTGGATACTCTGAGAGAGAATTGTGAATTTGAGAGGAGTTAGAATCATGGGATCATAGAAGCATCTAGGTTGGAAGAGACCTTTAAGATCATCAAGTCCAATTGCTAACCTAACACTGCCAAGTCCACACTAAACCATGTCCCTAAGTGCCACATCTACACATCTTTTAAATACCTCTAAAAATGGTGACTCCACCACTTCCATGGGCAGCCTGTTCCAATGCTTGATAACCCTTTCAATGAATAAATTTTTCTTAATATCTAATCTAAACCTCCCCTGGTGCAACTTGTGGCCATTTCCTCTTGTCCTTTCACTTGTTGTTTTGGGAAAAGAGACCAACACCCATCTCACTACAACCTCTTTTCAGATACTCATAGACAGCAATAAGGTCTCTCCTGAGCCTCCTTTTCTCCAGACTAAACCCCAGTTCCCTCAGCCACTCCTCATAAGACTTCTTCTCTAGACCCTTCACCAGTACTGTTGCTCTTCTTTGGATATGCTCCAACACCTTTTCTACTGTTCACCTTTTTATTTCTGTAGATTCAATGGGGATGGCGCAGAAAGTGTATAATTTGGTGACCTATGCCACCCTAAGCACAGCTGCATTAGCAGCTAGGCAGCCCTGTCCTTGAAGCTGGAGCTGACATTCTACCCAGTCTGTGGGAATGCATGCTCTAGAGCTGTGTATCTATCATGTAACTTTGCAAATACACTACAACTGACCTTAAATAAATATTTGGTCAGTAATTTTGAGGGTGGATGTTCCTTTACTGTGAACCTTTACTAGCTATGCGCAAAAAGTGTGTATTGGGTCTGTCTGAGATGGAGTTAATTTTCCCCATAGAAGCCCTCAGTGCTGTGTGTCGCATTGGCAGCTAGAAAGGTGTTGATAACACCAGTCTTTTGACTACTGCTTAGCAGTGCTCACAGCATCAAGACTGTCTCCCCAACATTCCCCCTGAGGTAGGCTGGGGGTGGGCAAGATCTTAGGAGAGGACATAGCCAGGACAGCTGACCCAAATTGACCAAAAGGATATTACATACTGTATGACTTCTGCTCAGCAATAAAAGCTAAGGGAAAGGAGGAGGAGGGGGGCATTCATTAATATGACATTTGTCTCCCAGAGCAACCATTACGAGTATTGAAGTCCTGCTTCCTGGGAAGTGGACAGACATTGCTTGTTGATGGGAAATAGAGAATAAAATATTTGTTTTCCTTTGCTTCCATGCACAGCCTTGCCTTTTTTTGCTTTATTGAACTGCCTTTATTTTGACTCACATGTTTTTTCCATGTTATTTTCTTCCCCTTATTTTGCTGAAGCGGGGAGTGATAGAGAGGCCTGGTGGGCACCTGGCATCCAGCCAAGGTTAACACACCACAAAATTATAGTAAATTTAAGGTGCATTTGATAAACTGTAATCTTATAATTTTGACTCACTGAGGTTCATTGTTGCTAATCAGATAAAACAAATAGTGTTGCTGTCTAAATTTCAATTGCCAGGGAAATATTAATTGAATATTCAAAGAAGGGGAGTGAACAAGTAAGCTTGACTGGGCAAATACAAACCACATTTAATATTTTCAGAAAATTCTTTGTAGTTCCATCAGCTCTTCCACGAATTTGGTCATGTAGTAGTTCATAATAGCCTGGTTTAGCTGCCTAACCCTAAGCACCATCTGAGATCGTTAAAGTGTCCTACCTCAATTTTAGCTGCCATTTTGGAAGGGTACAGGTTCTCTGCAGGTGCTGTGTCCTATCTGCCAGCCTCGCATGGATTGTTAATAGAAAAAAAAATTGCTGTGATTAATATAGTCTATTAGAGATTTTAAAGAGATAGAAAGGGAATAAATCCACTCACAAAAATGTTGACATAGATACAAGTTGCTGTTAAGCTTTGTAGTTCATTATTGACTATCTGATAGCTAGCCTTCTCTTGGAAGAGAATAAACCTTATAATAGGTAATTTTGACTTATTCATGTATTAAAAACTTATTCAATAATATGTATTTGTCCAACATACCATAGTATTGCACTGGTGGTGTTGTAGGTGTGGAGTGGATTTTGATAATACCTTCAAGAAAGTAAGATGAAAATGACTTGAATAATATTAATTTGCCCTAATAATATCTCTGGCATAGAAAGATATTATTTTTTCTCTATTTAAAAAGAGTCATTAATAAATCCCTCACTCATGGAAGAGATTAATCTCACCAAAATTAAGTTATCTGAAATTTAAATGTGTAGCCTAAGCTAGTTTTCCTGTCTCCCTCTGCAGTCAATGGAGAGCCATTCTTCTTATCTGTTTTAAAAGCAAACTGGTGCTGTGGAGGATCGCATTTCTCTCCATGATTATAGAGAGATTCTAGATTATCAACTCTAACTTTTAGAGAAACAAAGTGAATGTCAGAGACACCATACTGAAAACCCATATTCTTCTCTTGAAGACTCTGAAAAGAAACCCAGATTCCCAGATTGTTAGTCCTTGTATCACTAACCTTAGGGTGCTAAGGGGTACAGATGGAAAGAGT
>NW_010119116.1:13797-17178 GCF_000699245.1 Pterocles gutturalis
TTCAAGTCTGTACTTCTTTCACATATATCACATGACAGGGAGAATATTTTGTAAGGGGAAGATTTAGTGGAATGAGGAGGGTCTAAAGAAAGGAAAGTGTATAAAGAAAGGATTAGTGTGATGTATTTAAAGTACAAGGGGCTACAAGAGAAAGGAAGCTGTTGTTCTTAGGAAACAGCACTGGGACGTAGTGTGCGCTCACTGTAACGGTGAGGAATATGCCTTGAAGAAGAATAATAACAACTGTATACGTACATAGCTATATATATATATGTACATACATGTACATACACATATATGCCTTTATATATAAAATATATACTGTATATGTAATTCATCATATTTTTTTATTTTCTCAGTGATATTATTTTAACTATATTAGGTGTTTAATGACTTTGTTTGTTTTATAGTGAAATATAATTAATCATGAGATTGAAGGCAACAAGGACCATATAAAATAAATACAAAGTTCAGAAATAAATACTCTATGGAATAAAGTTCAGACAAAGTCATTGCTAGTAGGTAAGAAGTCCACACTGCATGGCTGTCAGATAAATGACCTATTGTGAAGAGACATGTTGAATTTTTCTCTTCCAGGTTGTCAGAGCACACCAATTTATTGTCATGGTTTTACATATGGAACTGCAAAAAGAAAGATTTTTTTGAACTACTGAAAACACAGTTTAAAAAATTAGATCTTGAGGTTAATGACACTTTAATTTATGTGTTAGTGTTATAGACCTCAGTATCTTCTGTCCAATTATACATACTCTATAAGTAATATTTTCTATAGTAAATCATAGTGCAGACTGTCCTTAGAAGCTGGCCTGATCTTTCACCACTGTAATAAAAAAAGAGACTATTTTATATACTCATACTGTTGAGAGAAAAATGTTGCAGCAACCTGATCAGTTAGTTAAGGAAATATTGAATTAGGTGAAGTTGATCACTGTTCAGAAGAGAGAATGGACATTTTCTGATAACTTTAAAAAGGAAGATACAGAAAAAAGGTTAAAAAAATCTTGAAGTGTCCTTTCTTTGGGAAAAGAAAATTCTTGTGTTGCTCCATTGCAAATGGGGAAGTGAATATTGTTATTAGAAATCTAAGGCAGTTTGCCCAAAGTTTTTATAGCCAGCTTTCGCAGGGCTCTAAAACAATCTTTAACTCCTATGGAAATAGTCTTACTTAATGAGATCACACAATGAGAAGTTGTCTTTTCTTAGAAAGAAACAAGGAGAGTTGTCACAGCTAAAAATAGAGACACTGGGCTACTTGCCAAGTAGACTTGTAACAATAGGGCTACATTGGACCTCAGATATAGCACATAAAAGCAAGAGAGGTGCTGATATGTAAAAATGTACTTGACGAGATAGAAAAGATATATTTAGGTACTCTGCAAGAAAAATTGGTCTTAGTTAAATTGAGGATTTGCATATCTGCTCTTTTATCAGAAACTTGAAACAACTGTACTATATAAGTCCAAAAAAAAGGAAATAATCAAAAATAGTCATGGTCACTGCTGTTTGCTCTAGTTATGGACCCTCTATCAACAATTAGAGACAAAATAATAAGGATGAAGAAGAGTGCAACCATAAGATTGGTCTTCGTGTTAACTTAAATATTCAGAGGGGTGTTTGAATAGATATTCAAAAAGAGATCACAACAACTTTTAGAACTACTTGTGTAGCATCCTGGTCTAAAATAGAGAAATCTTGTGGAATGTACAGGGAAATAGATTTCTTGGGTGGCTAAAACAGTTACAAGTAAAATGAATTAACTTGAAAAATTTATTTATTTTAATTTCAAGTTTTCCATTACAATTATCCCATAGTATTACAGACTAAGACTGAGCCTGTTAATGTTGAAACTGTCCTTTTAAATGGGAGGTTTGGATTATTGTGCACCTTAGTCAAAAACATAAATTAGTGCATGAATCGTTGAACAAGATCCAGATTGATACCTAATGGGATTAAAGAAGGAAATTAATTCTTAGACATGTAATGGATAAAGACAGTTGCAGCCCCTTCTGAGTTTTCTTCAGATTCCTAGAAAAAATTGAAAGTTTCTGTAGTAATTTTTCTGTCTGATAAACTCATTGCTAAAAATTAGTCTTCTTTCTTTTAACCTATCAGACATGTTTCATGTTTTCATTCTCTTTTTTGGGAAATTCATTTCTCAGTGCCTAGACGGGCAAGATATGAGTTGACACGGTATATTCCAAACAAGAGCAAAAAGCATTTGACAGTCCTGAAAAGTTCCCTTTTCACAGTATCTTTAAGTTATAAACCATATACACAATATGAAAAAAATCAATAAGTCTCTCATACCATTTTGAGCATCAATTTCTAAAATGTGCACATAAGTAATGTGTAAACCATTTGCATAAACAAAAAGTGATGAACAAGAATTCTGGAAAATGAAGGTTTGGACTACTCAGTTGGAAAAATAGATAGACAAATAAAGAAGGTTTTCTTCTTTCTGACGTCTTCTCTATGTATTGTTGATGGTGGTGTCCACTTATACCTCTTGCTTTTCCAGCTAAGTGCTAATCTTAAAGCAGCTGACTTCGTGAGAAGCAAAGAATGAATTTTCTTCTAACTATTAGGTACTAAATGCTTAAATGTGTGAGCAATTATCCACAGACTGCCCTCTTTCAGAAACTGACATGCTAACACATCCTTTGTAATAGAGCAATTCCAGGAAACTAGATTGTTAATAAAAATTCAGACTGTTATCTAAAACCAAACGTCCCTTCACACTCAGAAACAAGAGTTTACAAGTGAGTAAGCATGAGGCTTTGTATAGATTCTCTCAGTATTAATAAGTAAATACAAGTAAATTATAAGAACTTGCCACTAGTTGATTTCTCTCTTCCTTTACAGTACAATCCATAAAATGTAGGTACTTCTTTTGCTGTTGAACTTCATCCTTATAGCTTATCCTTATAACCTCAGAAAAGCTGGATGGTTTCTAGTTACAAATGAAACACCGGTTGAGTTGTAAATAATAAAGGCAAAATGAAGTGCATGCTTTCTTCTGTAAGTTAGATGCAGCAGAGTGTTGGATATTTGTTAATGTCTACCACCAGGTACACAACATCGGTGTTCTCCTTTCAATAACACAAGTTCCTTTTGTAGAATGAACGTAGCCATAACATCTTTTCAAAGCATCAGCCTTGTTTCAAGAGCCATGGAGTTACCTGCCTGTCATACCTGCTGTAGGAATTGCAACCTGGAGATAGCAGCACACTCTGTACACTCCTGTACGAGCAATAGATGTGATTATTTGAGGTTCTGTGCTCTAAGCAACCAGCAAGAGACAATTACTACTGACAAACACAAGACTCTATTCCATAGCGCAGGAGCTAGCAGGGCTCGTTG
>NW_010119117.1:0-61816 GCF_000699245.1 Pterocles gutturalis
TGGGCAGAGCGGGCAGGGGATGGGCAGAGCAGGCAGAGCGGGCAGGCGGGACAGCCAGGCGCAGCCTTGTCCTGGGCGGCCAGCGCTCCTCTGCCGCAGCGATGGGGCAAAAGGGCCCCAGACTGCCCACAGCTCACAAGACTTAGAGATGTCTGCTGTGTTATGTAGTTGCTGTTGAAAGAGAAGTAATGTAAGAGTAGAGGACAGAGAAGAGCTCTGCCCAAGGCAGCACGAAAATAAGCAATAGCAGGTCTCCTGATGAGTTTCTCCGGAGTGCCCTGCCCCTCTCCGGAGACACATCAAAGGGAGACGGGGAAATGAGTCCGCGGCAGCCAGCCTGCTGGAGCCCGCTTGCTCAGCACAGGCAAAATTAATTAAGAGGGAGGGAGAAAAAGAGCCATTACGAGTCTGATTCTGTCCAGGAGAGCAGCACCGACAAACAGCAAATGCTAATTCAGGAGTTTTCCATCTCTTTCATGCCTGCCAGTGGGAAAGAGGAGCACGATTCAGATTTGAAACAGACTGGATTTGGCTATCTCTGACACATCGCATGATGCCACATCTAACACTGCTTCCTGGAAGCCTACAGAATCCAAAGGTAGATGAAGAGAAACTCAGGCCCTGTGATGCACGGTTTAAGGAAAACACATCAATGTGTTGCTGCTACAGAAAACAAAGCAAAGCTGAGGCCTCACACACAACAGGACAGGCCACAAACAGGGACCTCTTACCCTGCTATCAGTATCTCATCAGAACAAGACAACCATAGCCAACAAACAATCCAGGAGAAATTAATTCAATTTAATCTGACATAATAAGCACTAAGACACTAATACTGCTCTCCTATGTACTGAACACTACAGGGTCAGAAACATGAGACCCACATTAGCTAGAAGAAACAAAATAGCAAATGGAAAACTCCTAAAATTAAGGATTTCCAGGCATTCAAGTGCTGTAGTAGGGAGCCCCTGGAAATGACCATAAATTCATTAGATTACAGATGTAAAGCCATCACTCCAGGGGTATTGTTGCTCTACTATTTTTTCTTCCTCATAATTCAAAAAGCAGATGAAGCATCTGAGCCCAGTTTGGGACTAATAATTTCTAAATAAAAGATAAATATGTCAAGGTTTCATAAATAGAGAGGAGAGCATGGCACTATAAATAAGCTTCAATATTTGTTTTATTGTCAAGTTTATCTGTTTGAGTTCCTGCCTTTTACAGAATGTTCCTATTACTATTACACATCCAGGTGCATTAAAAAATTCCACTGGAAAAAGGACTTGCTTTATGTCTCAAAGAACTCCTGAACCCCTGTTTATGGAATACTCTCTGCAGCCCTGTGGCACAGCTCCACTAAGACAATTGCCCATGACCATTTAGCAAACAGCCCTTGTACTGCATCTGTTCTGAGCAGGTTTTTTGGCCTACGCAACAGGTGCACTAATCTGTGTTTGTTGCCTTCTTTTTTTTTTTTTTTTTTCCCCTGTTCATGGATATTATGACATAGTCCTCAAATCTATGCAACAGAGTTAGTCTGGAGAGCTCCCACAATACCTGCTAAACCCATGGCCAAAGACACATGAGAACGATATCCCAGCCGCTGGCAGCCCTTGACTACCAGGCACAGAAAGGCATTGCCCAAGAAACCGGTCCACGATTGCTATGCTTTCTAGGGGCCGACAAGTGACTATCAGGACACCATCTGCCCAGTAGTTAAGCAAAGTAACACCTGCTTCACCTAGAGTGTAAAAGATGCTTTGTTCAAGTCAAATAGAATCATATATCGGCAACATACATTAATAACTGATAACACATAAATATCCAGTGCATTTAATACTATCAAACTAATTAGGTGTTGGTTTGCCAGGAATAAAGGCGAGGTTTAAAAATCCAAGATGACATGATTACCACTGAGTAAGACATTCTTGCTCATCCTGAACACAGGCTAAAAGCATAGGTGACGGAGACAAGTCACCAGGCTGGAAGCCAAACTTATTTCATGCACTGAATTTGCAATGAAAATTCTAATGAAGCCATCCTGACAAGCTAAAACAGTGCTACTCTGGCCAGAGGTCTCCAGCTCATGCTGAGGTAGATCTGGAAGCATTAACTTGCTGAAGGGTCACTCAGTGCATGGAGCACATGTTACTGCTAAATTGCAAAAATGTCAAGACTGGCATGAAAACTTGGCAGTCCCAGATGCAAAAATAACATCACTTTCCCCCCTTACTGTAATTGTACTGAAGAAAGTGCTCATTAAACACATGTACCTGCTCCACTCAGACAAAGAAGTTGTTCTTCTATGAGCCTGAAACACTGCGTGTAGTAAGCTTCCATTCTGTGTGAGAGAGCTGGTGTTAAATGGGGTCAGAACTACACTTGCTCTGGGGAGAAAAAAGGCTCACTTTGAAGACAGCCTGGTTACCCTATTTTTCTTCCTACACCACAGCTTTCAGATTGCAGCTAGAACTTGAAGGGAGTTGTTCCCACAAGCTCTCCAGCCCGATGTCTCCACCTGAGAGGCTTGAGTAAATAACAGAAGCTCTGGATATGAATCAGATGGAAAAGATTCAGCTCTCTCTGCTAGGTCTGAGTTCAAAGGCATCCATGGCTGAACAGCTAAATCAAGATCACTATCTGCGTGTGAGGGCAGATGGAGCGTTCAGTAATAATGAACTGCTCACCTTTACATGCTCATTTCTAGATGGAGTGTAGCAGGTTGTAAGTGGAATCCAGTTGAAAAAGTCCATGTACCACTGTAGTGAGAGAGGTGGGAAGTCTGACTGTTTTGGGAGATCTTCTTTCCTCTGTTTCCTGAAATCTTGGACCTGACCTGTCAGTATCAGTGCTCAGCCTAACTGCCAGAGGAAGACCACAGATGTCACAGAACGTATCGCAGAGCAGAGAGCTCAGCCTACAGCACTCAGGTCCATGACAGACCTCCTCCCCCTCGTACGTGCCAAGACCCAGAGCAGCCTGTCATCACAAACAGTGTGCATGGTCCATCCACACACACCAGACCTGAGTTTTGTTGCATGACACGGTGACACAGGTTACACCTACGCAGCTGCTGGCACCTCAGCAGGTCCACTCAAGCAAATTCAAGTAAATATACCCATGCTGCAGCCACATCTCGCTGCATTGCACCTACAGAAAGCAAGTCATGCCATGAGGAGCTGATGTACAAATGGGCAGAAGTCAGGGACAAAGAGGATGCACAGAGAGGAGCGTGTCCATAGACAGCAATGCAGCTCAGTGTCAGCACCTGGCTGAGAACATGGGTGCCTCTGAAGACTTAGTGCTCACTAACAGATCTTTTCACCTGTTCCATTTCTGCAGCTCACAGCATCCATGTCAGTGTTCCCTGGTATATGCAGGCGCAGCCCTAACTCCTCACCAGCAAGGGTACCCCACTTGTTAGCCGATGCTGGAACACAGCCGCAGCCCACAGCTAGGGCGTGCCTGTACCTCCCTCTGAGAAGTTGCCTGGTTTATTATCTGTAGAACAGCACACCTGGGAAGATGAGCCAAATAAGTATTAGATATAATCAGATACTTTCTGTCTTCAGGTGCCACCCATGTGCACACCCTCCCTACAAGCTGTGGAGTGAACCTGCTAACGATTCTATTAATAACGAGCAGTGTAAGTAGGTGAACTGGATGAACTTGTGTGAAAGCAAAACCCCATAGGCAGATCAGTTGCTCTGTTCAAAGCAAACAGATAACCATCCCAGGCTGCAGGCAACTCTCCCCCTTTCCCACCTCCTCCTTTGGGACATCTCCAGGCATGTCCAGGGTGGTGCAGCCTGGCAAACACACATTTAATCAGTGATTTATATATTTAAGAAAAGAATCCCAAAGCCACCAATGACCCTGGGAAATGCCAAGTGCCAGAACGTCCTCTGAGGACTCTCCTTTGTATTCATTGTCACTGAACATGACACTGTTAATGCACAAAAGTAAAATTGCTTGTTCTTCAGGAGGTTGTGTCCCCCTGCTTTTCATCTGCTATCTGGAGTCCCCGTCAACCTGCAGTATCCCACCCAGCTGACTGTGATATCGCACAGAGGGGACTGGCTTCAACCAAGAACAGAGCCGCGCAGGTGGCGAGCAATGCGAGAAGAATACGGGATCGCACTGCAGTGCCCACCATTCCCCGGGGCCCTTCCACTTCTGACGCAAAGTCCGAGTTTCACGTCAGTGCAGTGAAGAGCAAGGGACAGGCTCTGGAGCGTAGGTTTGTTAGTTGGTGGCTGTGCCATTCCCGGGCAACTCGTTTACACCAAACCGTGCAAAACCACGCGCAAGCTGGCAGTCAGAACAATGGCAGATGGGAGGCTCTCAGACATTTCTGTACCCTTGACAAGAATTAAAATCTGCTGCCATGGGGGTTATGCTTGTCAAGGGGCCACGGGCTTGTCATCAGTAGGGCACTGCCAGAGTGGCGCAGAGAGATGGCCTCAGGACCACGGAAGGACAGTCTCCTCCGCAAGATTTCTGGTAGCTTGAGCTGCTGGTATGCTTCTGAAATGCACACACTTTGCCTGCCCCCCTCCCTTCTCCATCTTTAAGGGCAGTACTCAAAGGCACAGGCAGGGCTGCCTGGAGATAATGTGGCCTAACCTCTAGCACTGCAAGGAACGTTTATGATGAGGTGCCTGATCTGAAATTCACTTGCACAAAGAACCTGCAGACAGCCTCTTATGCAGGAACAAGTTGAAGTGTTTGAAACCCGCTAGAAACAACAGGAGTTTTTTGTCCTCTGGTATTTAGAATGCCTTTTTATGCAGCTTTTTGCTTGGCGGCACAAATCCAACACAAAGTGCAAAATCCTATAATATCCTAGAATTTTATTGAAAGGACCAATCCATTGAGAGGAACTGGTCAACGATAATACTGGGAGCATGTCATAAGAACATGAGAAAAGGTTTCAGAGCCAGGTAATATATTTAGTTTTCACTGAACATAAACAAGGATTTCCATCCCTCTTCCCTCTCATCTAGAACAGCTTTTTTCTGAAGTCCTCTTGAAATGCAGATGCTACACCAGGGTCTCGTATCTCACCAAGATTCTTACGTCAAGCATGTTAAAAAAGGGCTAATATTATACATGGTGTATAGAAAGTAATTCAATAACGTAGCTCTATTAATAATGTCAGTGATGGTAACCCCTTCAAAATTTTAAGAATATTTTTCTTTCCAAGCAGGAGGAGAAAAAATACTGCCGCAATACTGGATGCTGAGGCTGGGGCATTGAAATGGAAAGGATAAATGATGCACCATCAGAGATATTGTTCTATTGAAAGGTGTTTTCATTCTCCAAATGGAGCTTTGTATTAAAATTCCAGATTCACCTGGTTATAAATTATGTTGTTTAAAGACAAATATTACATCTTTTGCAACCTCTGAAGGGAAAGGAAGTAAGGCTGGACAGGCAGACCCCTACTGAGTGCTGCTCTGGCTCTGTGCCATTCGCTGACTGACAGCTGATAATTATCTTTGATTTAATGTCACTTAATGTTCTTCCTCCTCCCCCTTCCCCCAAACACCTTGGTTATTCTCCTCCTGTACCGACATATACTAGGAAAAGGAGGGTCTTGGAAGAAAAGGCAAAAAGGAGTATGCTGTTTCAGTAAGCTACAGAGAAAATACCAATTTTGTTTGTTTCTTAAAAATGTTAAACAATCTGCCAGCTAAGAAAACTATAATTAAAGCTTTAAACTTCAGAGAAGAGTGTAAAACATGAGTAAAATGACTAGCCCTAAATATAAATGAATTCAGGCAGTTTTTTTATCTGCAGAGCAGAAGCACTGAGCATTCCTGAGATACGTCCTGGAACCAAGAAAATCAAGACTTTTCTTGATTTTCAGCATAAGGAACATCATTCATTTCCTTGCCTTGAAAAAGCACCGAAGAGGCCTAAGCTTCCAAACGAAGGGAAGTCAGTGAGGAAGGCAAAGGTTTTTCCTGTTATTTCCTCAGTGTGCACTACAAGCAGATAGACTCTAACTCTCCCTTCAGCTTTTCCCTCTTCTCTGGAGTTCAGGTCTCTCCTTTTTGCCGTCTCCTATGTTTCCTCTAATGAGAGATGCATTTATAAGTTAATTTGCCTTGTGCTGAAAATCAAGAAAAGCCTCAAGTCTATCTGCTTCCCATCTGTCTCACAGCACAAACTGAAAGCAGCCACTCGGCCACTGACTGCTGTAACTTGGCATCTGTCGTGTCTCCCTGACCCCAAACTCCCCAGGGCCTATGAGTGCGATAGCCTCTAGCAGACTAACTTTTGCCCTGCAAAAGTTTGTTTTTGGGGGGTTTTTTTGGTGTGTTTTTTTGTTTGTTTGTGGGTTTGTTTTTTGTGTTTTGGATTTTTTTTTTCTTTTATTTTTTGGCTTGCATTTCAGAAAATGCTTGTGTCTCATACCAAACAGTCCAATTAGCTGTTTTGGGGGTTGTAAAATAATTTTGAGGTGTTACATACTCATACTTGTAGTAGCTTCTCTGGAGGGAAACAACACCGTTATTCTAATTTACCGAATTTTTAGTATGAAGACGGATTCTGGTCAAAAAGGATCCCACAGCAAACCCAGCTGGGGTCTCAGAAGGAGTTTTTTATTTTGTATCGTTCTCTATGTGAAATGAGGCAGTGTTCATTTCAGATTAACATCCGTATGGCAGTGTCTTTTAGATTCTGGAGTCTTCTGCCTGTCATTATGGGTAAAAATTTAAACAGCTTTTAAAATGGTTAGCAGCCTAAAGCCTGTTTCAAGAGGGATTTTGCAGTCAACAGGAAGGATTTTTGAAAGCATCTGTGCAAAGTAAAGGTCCAATTCTCATTGCCATGCAGCGGGGCTTTGGGGGTTCTGACACTTAGCTGGCTTCCCAGGTATTATTCCAAAGTCCCAGATAAGAAATAATGAAAAATCTTAAAACAATGCAATAAATATTATTATTGCTGTTTAGTACGCACATATTGAGGTAACCAGAGAGAAGAGAGCAAAATTAATAGAAACATAGCTTAAAAATAAGTTCCTTTGCTTTGTGAACTCTCAGAGAACACAAAGAAAATTAACGTAAAACCAGACCTGTGCTTCCTCTGTGAAAAAGGGACAGATGAAGGTGCCATTCAGAGTATTTATATACTATTAAGTGCATTAGGAAAGGAAGGCAGGAGAGACCAGCATAAAGGCAAGTAGAGAGATCCCTTAATACCACAGTAAAGCAAACCGTAATTTGATTTCTCCCTTGGTCGCAAACCTCCTCCTCCTTCCTTTCCCAGTCTCCTACCCTTAACTAACAGCAGTTTCGCCCAGGGAAATGTTTGTGTTACTGCAGAGAAGATGCTGGGCTCTCACGCTGTAAGGTGATGCTTGATGAGGCCAACCAACCTCAGTCTTCACGTGTCCCTCTTACGGTGCAGCTGGCAACAGCACTCACAGTGCTTTCTCACCTATACCAAGATCTTCAAGAGTGTTTCTTCTCAGTACAGGACTTAGCATTCCCCTCTTATGTTAGGAAATGATAGCTTCTGGCTCCATTGTCAGCGTTTTCCTGATCTCACCATTACACCACAACTCTCTCTTCTTAGACCAAAGCCCACATGGTGCCATGGTGCTGTCCTATGGCCCATTTATCTCTCTTGCTATTCCAAAAAGTGTGCAGAAAAATATTTTCTTGTTTGTGCACCAAAAAAAGTGGAAAGCATGCCTGCTTCTTTCTTTGCATGAGGATATGTATTCACTGATGGCATCTTTTATAAACACATCATGTATTCCATCTAAAGGTGCTGTGTGCTCTGAAAGACCCAAATACATTAGCATTCTTCAACCATAACTTTTGAAGTTGGCATTTGACTATTTTTGCATTTCTTTCAGGTTGTAGTTAGAGAACTCCTAATTCTATGGGGAGAGCAAAGACTATAAAATGCCAGATCTCCACTCTGCTGAAATAACATTAGTGAAATATCAAGTCCTTTATGATGTCATGAGGGATTCCTTAATGTGACTATATCCTCCTAATGACATAATAAAAAACAACTGCAACATCAGAAAACAGCCAAGGGTCATCAATCAGCCCATCCTCTCGCCTGCTCACCAGGGGCAGCAGCCCAACTTGCTCCTATCTGCTTTTTACGAGCAGTGCTGTCCGCTGAATAGCACACAGAGAAGAGAATAATAATAATACAAATATCACAGAGAGCGGTCAATCATCACCTGAAATGTTCAGCACACCTGAGGGAAATTCGGGTGCTGCAGACTGAAGAGTCGGCAAGTTTAGCACGTCAGAGAGACGACGTTACTCCCTTAGAGGTGACCTGGCGTTCTCTGGGCAACAAGCAACCCCAGTTAACGATTCGGTCATATTTAAATTGTGGGGAGAATGGGACTAAGAAATTAAGTTTTTGGTTGCTCTCTTTGTCCTCTAGCTGTAAACAAAAGCTTTTTCCATGTTGCCCAGATACCCATCTGCATGTCCCGTATTACAAAGACCACACTGACCACATTGTCAAACTGAAACGGTTGATAGCCCCAACGCTGTGCAGTGACCGCCAAATCCTCTGGCAGGAATGGAAACAGCCTCCTCCACATCTGAAAATGTAATCCCTCAGACTTAAAGCCTCATTATAGTCTCTTAGGAATACTTGGAAGTTTTCCAGGGTTGGGGATGTCTCGAGGAGTCTCACCAGCCTCAGAAGTCACAAAAACTTTTCTTTGTCAATCCCCCCATTTGGAGGTATTGGGAAGAGGAATTTGTTAGAGCTCTAAAATTAACTGAAACCGGAGATTGTCTCTTAGCTTAACAGTGAGAGTGTACGTCAGCTCTCTGAGACTCTGAACTCTCTTAAGGCCATGCAGGGTAGAACCCTCACCAGCTTTGTTTCACTTGCTCCTCTCTCTAAGTAGCTGCAGGGAGAAGTCTATTTTCATAGATGATTTCTGCTTTGAAGGTTGTGTTTTGACTTTATTTCAGGGTTCCAGTGTCTGAAAGCAGCCTATGGAGAAGCACACAGCACCCTTCTCCCCTCCTCTCCACATCCTTCAGTAGCTGCAGGAATGATCTTAAGGACAAACAACGAGGCAGCAGCTCAAAGACTGGCCACTCCGGGGGCCACATCAATTAAATCAACAGTAATGAAAGTCATGCAACTACCAGGTGAGGGAGCAGCAACCCCACTGCCCTCTCCTGGGGGTCAGAATTCTCAGGTGCTCTGAGAGGTTTTTATCACCTTCCTGGCTCTGTGCCGTGCTCTGCGGTCCCTGTCCGTGCCGGTTCCTCAGCTGCGGCCGAGCCGGGCCGGCCAGTCTGTTTGCCCATTAGCTAACGGGTGTTAGACCACTCTCCTCTTTTATGTTTATTTCACAACATCAGGTAAAACCAATTTGTGTATTTTTTAAACACTGTTGAGGAGGCTGGAGGGAGCAAGCCTCTGACAGAGGTGTGCAGAATGGGACAGGGACAATGTCAGGGGCTTGGCTGGTGCCCGTCCGCACCCTCACGGGTGCAGTGATCCCCGGGAGCAGCAGGTCCAGTCCAGCCTGTGCTGACAGTGGTCACCCAGCACGCCCCGGGAGGTGTTTCCTGCAGCGGCCACCAGACCATGCCGCCCGCGTCCCTTTCGTCAGCTCAAGCCAGTCCCTGGCCAGAAGGTCCCCAGCACATGCCCCAGGAGAAGGTGGTCTCCGTGGAGGCAGCTGAACACGGGCTCATCGCTGACCAGCTGAGACCAGCGGACTGCCTGATCCCTGACTATGAATCTTGTCACTTTATTTTTTTATGCCTCGGCATTAACATCCTCTTAGTTTTGGTGTTGTAGGACCAACACAACCGTCAGCCCACCATGCCCGACGAGGTCAAACACTTTCAGCACTGCTGCTGCACAAACTCTGCTCCTCAGGTTTCCTCTGTTCCAAGCAGCAGGTCCTACACTGTATGGTGCTCCCAGACACTTCCTGAATTTAAGGACACCAGAGCCCAAGCAGATCACTTACAAGTCAGCATGAAGTACAGAGAAAAGGAGGAGGCAGTGCTGCTGGCATTTTGGACAAACAAGACATTCAATAATTCTAATCTCAGTGTAACTCTGCTATTTCCAGATTATATAATCCCACTCTCGAAAGAGGGTTATTTGAGCAGACTGTCACATTAAATAAACACATTTGCCGCATAAGCTAATTGCAGTAGAAAGCTGTTAAGCAAATAAGCTTGTTGCACCAAAATGTTATTCTTTTAGCAGGTCTGTTCCTTTCACGGATCTCCAACTCACAAGCCACGCTCTTTCAG
The DNA here is from genome assembly GCF_000699245.1 of Pterocles gutturalis. NCBI lineage: Eukaryota > Metazoa > Chordata > Aves > Pterocliformes > Pteroclidae > Pterocles > Pterocles gutturalis. Next base: position 10,281 of record NW_010119117.1, read on the forward strand.
AATGCACATTTCAGTTTAAGGCAAAGAAATGTGTTCACTGAACTGATCCAACTTTTTATCACGTTGACTTTTCTGTGGCTGTGCCACAGAAGTAAAGTCTTTCAAACAGGCTTATTTCTACAGCAAGATTTCAATGGAAAGATTTGACACTATACGTGGACTAACAAAAAAATGTATTTTCTCAACAGATATTAGCATCAATAAATCCTGCAGTGTACTGCCTGACACACCCCACTCTAATACTATCCATTTACTAAGTTCTTTTTATCACTTACTTCAGGGTCTGTATTCTGTGGAAAAGCACCTCTGTTACAATCAAAGCACTGTTCATATTTATGGTTGCTATTTGTTACGTAATGAAATCCCCTTAGCTGCATGCTATTCTTAAAAACGTATCTGGGTATTTGATCATGTATTCCTGACTGAGTGAAAAGAGGAGTACATCTTATACACAGGGAGCGAATACTGGTATCGTGGTGCTTCTAAATTCACACATTTTAGTTTCTTTAGGCAGGTGAAGCAGGCTGAAATGAAGAAGCAGCCTATGCAAATCGCAGCACATATAATCTTCTGGCAATCACTGAGTTTGCATCTTTCTTTTGTGAAATCTAGTAGCAGCCAGTTAATTTCACAGGCAAGGTAGGAGCATCAGTGGTAGATACAGAGAGCAGACTGGAAATGGACTGGTTCCTCTCTTTCTTCAGAGGTAGAGAATATCAGCTTTTCACATACAAACCTAAACACTAATTAACAATTCAAGTCACACATTTCCAGGCCAAGAGCCATTCTGGGGTAGCTGATGGCAGTTTTCAAGGGGATAGGAAGTTCCTCTAATAACCTCTGATTGTTGAAAACACAGATCTGATCTTTATAAGCCTAAATTTGCACATAAAAACTCATGCTCAAATTTTAAAAATGAATAAGAAATGTGGCCAAACACATGTCCCTGGGACTCTTCATGAGATTAAAAAAAAAATTCAGAGGTGTATGTATGTGCACCGTGCATCCAGACACGTAAGAAATTACTTGGCATTCTTATGTGTAATAGGTGCTAAAGCATTCTCAATCCATATTCACCAAAGCTTTGTTCCGTCTGTCACCCCAGCAAAATTCTCTTAGTTCTGTTTTTGGTAAACGTATGCACCCATGTAATTTCACATTCTTATCACGATCTCAGCCACTCTTGTGCAGTACTGTCAACCATATCCTGAAGGCACTGGAGCCTTAAGGTATTCCTGCAATTAGAATCTACAGGAAAAAAAATAATCTACTGATGATGCATAAAATCTTGGATGTAATTCAGTCTCTTAGAGAGTAGCCAGGAAGATCATTTTGACAACAGTAACAGTTCCACTAATGTCGGCAGACCTGACTCTCAGGGAGAAGATGAGCTAAGTGAGGCCAGGTCAAACTCACATAACTTCTTTTCAGAGCAGAAACGCATTTCGGAAAGCATGTGCAAGCAGTTTTAATTTCTCCTTTTGACCGTTTCCATGTATTATCAACGTACTTCCTGTAACAGTCAAGATAAACTGAATATAAACTACCCAAAGCAAACTCCTTTTACAAGCAATCTGCAGGAAAATGTTTCCTTAAAATGCCTCTAAATTAACCACATCAAGAAAATAAAGAACATCGTGATCTGCAGAAGGTGTGTGCTTGCTCGCCATACGCTGCTTACGCGCAGTATCCATCCAAGGGAAGCACAAAACATCCCCAACAGCTTTAGGGAGCGCCAGAGACAAGACAGAGGGAATAAAAACACCTAAACTTGCAGGTGAGGAAAACAGAGACTCAGGAAGACATTTGAGTTTCAGAAATTCAGCAAGGCCTCTCAGCAGGACACAGTGTGTAGGCAACCCGAACGATACCAGCCAAAGCAGGGAATGAACTGAGACTCAGTTCTGTCAAGTGAGTCTCACTGTAGCTGATCTTATCTTAGCCAGAAGTCTTCCTCTTATATAGGACTTGGCAAACTAGATGGCTAATCCCACTAACACACCACGAGAAAGGCCGGGAGACTGTTATCCGTGATGAGCACTATCCACCTCAGGCTACAGAGCTTCAGAAGTTCATCTTCTCACAGCTCCAGGTCTGGCCTTCCATCAGAACGACGGCTCGGGTACCCTGGTACCTTGCAGCGTAACCTTCAGCAACCTGGTCAAACTCCAGAGCCGGTCCTGCCTTGAGTGGGGAGTTAAACCTAATGCTTCTAGAGGTCCCTCCCAAGCTGAATTAACCTTTTTTTTCCATGATTCCAATGTGGCTGAACACAGATGTTCCAGAAAAAGGGATGGATCAGTTTGTGATGCTAGGTGGCTCCTTGCTCAAGGGGCAGCTTCCTCACGAACCAAGCTAGTTACCAACTTGTATCCAAAGGAGATTTGATCATTAATATGATTTAAGACTTTAACTGATGCAATTACATATGTAACTAACATATGATCGCTCTAGAATCTCTGCTGTTCCAATAGAACACCGTCTTCTCCATACAGTCCCACAGCCATCATCACATCCAGCATCAAGCGACTGCAGGATTTAATTGCAAAACCCCCTAACTCTGCCTCAAGCAACATGCTTAGAAATGTCCTAAAGCCTCATCCTGCATTGCCAATCGTAGCACTGGCAAGGCACCATCTTCACATGTAATGCTACCACCTGCTTCTCAGCCAAAGAGACGTTATCTGTTACTGCTGGACCATGGCCCAGACACCGTTTGCAGCTGGAGCTCATCGTGAGCACTCCTGGAGCGTGCCTCCCATTGTAGTGTCATCTGAAAAGAATCCAGTTCACGCACACCGAGACCACCCCAAGATGAATACCATGACACAGCAACTGCAGACAGACAGGACATCTCAGCAAAAAGCCCACTGCTCATCGCAGCTAAAACACTAATGTTGACGCAGCATCGGAGACCAACAGGTTTTGTATCTAAATAAATTGCAAAAATAGTTTTGTGTGCTTCTGGAGCCTGTCCTCTGACAGCCCTTTAAAATCTGGACCATCCAGAAAGGCTTCCACAGCTACACGCTCTTGTAACGCCGGGGCTACGGCACAACGGGTAACTGTGGACATTAAGGTGAGTAGCTTGCTACCTGAAGTTGTCTCATTGCAATATTTCCATCTTCCTGCTCAGATAATATATTAATTACAGGTTGGAAAGGAATCATTACAACTTCATAAGTAGAAGGAAACTAGGAAGAGTCTTCACACAAATCAATAAACTAAAAATCCCACTGGCAATACTACTGCTTACAGAGTTCACAACACAGAGAGAGATGGGAAAAGGCTAAAAGGACACCAACAAGGGGTAATGCAAATCCAGGAAAGAAAAAGCCCACAATGCTAAAATGTGGAAGGGTATCCGAATATAAACTCCTGGTGAGAAATACATTTTTATTTATAGAAATAATATGTTGCAAAATCCTCAGTATTCTCCAGACCCTGTTTCCAGAGCAGCATGTGAGGCTGAGGATCATTAAAAGTTTCTGCTGGCAGTGGGGCATCTCCTGTTGAGGTGCAAAATATAAATTGGTCTGTGACAGTAGGAGAGGCAGCAGGAAGTGAAACACACGCGGCTGGGGGTTTGAAATTCACGAGTCCCACAGTCCTCAGCTGCTCGTGACTTGTACCAGCTTTTTTTTTTTTCCTCTGACTTCTCATTAGGTCAAGATGTTGTGTTCAGAATCAAAGGAGGAAAACTGAACAGTAAGAACACAAAATATTTAATGTTCTTGTGCATACGCAGGACTGCAGAGGGTGCCAAGCCCTTGCATGCACCAGGTGAGCAGACTAAGGCTGGACCGTGAATTTCCTCTGCGATCCTACTTGCACAAGCCCTGCTGCTGCTTCTGCTCTACCTACAAGCAAAAAGCACAAACCTCTGCTACACCAGAGATCGAGATCAGAGAAACACAGCTGTATGTGGTTAGACAGGATTTAAGGTCTACAAGTATATGTTAGAGAAATAAATTTTTGGGGGATTTTTTCTCTGCACTGCCACAAAAGGTTATTGCTGACAGCTGTATATGAGAACTCATAGTGTGTGTAGCAATCTTAAGGATACCACATTAAATTGCCTTACAACTGTGATGGCAAAAAAAGAGACGTGGTTTTTTTTTTTTTATGGAGCCTATTACACAGGACTTCAAGTCATGTTAAAAAAATAGAGGCAGTCTTAGATTTTCCTACTGCTTGAACTGGTAAAAATCCAACTAAAGGAACCAAGATGACAACTGCAGCGATCCTGAAAGTCTGTTCTGAGAGGGAAGCTGCATGCTCTTGTAGCGCCCTACACCCTTAGTTCAGCTTCGGTGGCAGGTGAAAAAACCGGGATGTGATTAGTTCTGGTTTCCCTGTTTTTTATTAAGTCAGATCCTCATGTGCCTTGTTGACAGAACCAAATGACATAATCAAGAGGTAGCACTCCCTACACCTCAATTAGGAATGTCTTATTCTTTGCAAAACTCCTTCGACTAGAAAGAGAAGTGTGTATTGTGTGTCAAGAGAGATTCGACTCAGATGAGCTGTGTTTTCCTTCCGTCTCACATAAAGATTCTCTGTATGCTGTTGAATAAGTCACTTGATCTCCAGGTGTCTCAGTTTCCCATTCCTTGCTCACTGTGGGCAAACATGGCACCCCCTTGACCTTGCCCCAAGACACTATAGTAATAGAAAATAAACACTAACAACAGTAGAGAGTGCTTGGATGTGCAAGGCTAACTGTGGCCTGCCTCTGGCTGTCACAAATTTGAACAGAAACTACAGTTGTGTAAAACTGTCAAATTTTTGCCCTTTATTGGTATCAGTAATCAGTATTCTCTATATGCAGATGGCAAAACTCTGATAAGCCTTCATGTGATTACTAGTGAATCTAGATCGGATATGGGCATCTTATTCAAAGGAGTATATAAAATGGTTGATAATGTCTGTCCTTTTCTCCCTATAAACATTTGTCAATTCACTTGCCATTTGCTGTTCTGTGTATACATATGCCTCGGCTAATGTTAGCTGAGGTTGCACTATAGCTATGTTAAATAATTTTATCTGATTTGTTGGATGATGGTATTTCTAATGGAAAACAACATGGTAATTTCAGAATGTTACTGATTAGATGAAAATGATATTGCATCAAAGTTACTTCCTTAATTTATTCTGAAAAAAAACAAGAAGAATTTCTCTATTAAGATGCTTAATTAAAATCTATCTCTCTCCATACAAAATCCATACTTCAGGTCCTGCATGTCATGTCTGAAAAGAACAAAGGCTGATTAGCATCTTTTACACTCTGCTTTTCTTTTTGTCACTTATACATTCATTACAGCAACTCCAGCCAGGTTTAGAAGGTCAGAGAGAAAGGGTGCTGCTACATGGACTGGCTGAGCACAAGCCGAAGAACAAAAGAATGCGGCTTTCTAGGTTTATAGAGAAAATGGGGGGAGTGGTTGGAGTCCAGACGGGACTGTGGGTGGGGTGTGATGGGGAACAGTTCTTCTTTCGAGGGAATCTCTCTGGTGGGGATTACAGCAACGTTAGCACAGTTTCTGCAGTCTACTAACCTACAAACTGCCTTCTTTAAAGCCATGATGATGCAGCACATGATACATTGCTCCTGTTCACTTCAACTTAGGTACCCCGACAGGAATAAAGCGATGACAGTAATACAAAGTCAGCACCAAGGCAGGCTGGACCTCGCACAGTGTTCACGACCTTATTAGTAGAGCGGCACCAGGACCAGTTCACACAGGGCACAGCGCAAGGGGAAGAAAAGAAGCCGTCAGAGACAACAAGGCTGCAGTCACAATACTGTTGGCAGCACTTTCCCCTTTTCACTTCTCTAAGACTCTGTCATCTTTACGAGGAGCGTGACTCCCAGAGCCTGCACATGTCTAATTCGAAATCAGGAGAGTGTGCTCAACAGACACAGTGGAGAGACAGGCTGTTGAATATCTTTTCTTTCATCATTGAAGGATTCCCTGCTGGTTGTAATCAAGATCCACAAACTTGCAACTTAAGTTGGTCTGAATGCTGTGATCCCAGCCTCATTCATTGCTGCTAAATTCAACCACATGTACACATCCACCTGTGTTCTGATCTACTGTGCAAAAGCAAGAGTTATACGAGATTCACTTGGTTAACTTTTCAACATCACGATGTGATGACAGAAGGCAGGAGCTCTAACCCAAGAGATGCAGAAAAACAAAACTGGACAAAGGTCTACACAGAACAAAACTGTGAAAATGACCCTGAACTGGTCCCTGGGGAATAAGCTGAACTACTTCATAGACCTTTTTTGTTTCTTAACTTATATGATGAAACTTCCAGTTAGTATTTGAGCAAAGTATGACAACAGTCAAAATATTCCTCTGACAAACATGTACACTAAAATTCAAGAAATTTACACAGCAATGTGTCATTTAATTTTAATTTTTTTAAAAAGTGAAGACAACAAAGGAAATGCCTTCAAACTGAAATAAATGCAACACCAAGTTTATCTGACATTTCCCATAGACAGTAATTTATTTTAACATGACACCTAATATTGCTGTACTACATTTTTTACACATATTCATATAAAGATCATAACATCTCCTACTGTCTGATAACTCATTGCTCAATTAATTGGTTTGTGTTTAGCAACGTGGCTATTTCTCAGTGGGAACTAACCACACACCAGCTATGAACTTTAAAGTAACGGCAATTATTAGTTAACAGTAAAGAAACTATCTGTAAGGCATCTTAAGGAATGCAAATCTTCATTATAAACTGCTGAACGGAACTGCACAAATAGAAAGATGTCAGCAGGCAAAGTTTTCCTGCACAAAGAAAAATATGTACAAACCTAACCTTCCCTCCACCTTCACAGCAGCAACAGTGTATTGAAGAGAAAGACTTCATATTTATTTTTTTTATCTCATCACTAGAAGGATACCCTACTGGGTGTAATCAAGATCCACAAACTCAGGGCTTCAGTCAGGGTGAGCGCCGCGACCCCAGGACTGGCCCTGGTCAGCGGCACTGGGTTCAGACCCACGCTGGGCGTCCCATGCCAAGGCACTGCCCGTCAGCCTGTGCTATTGATTCAAATTTCTAATTTAATTTTTAGTTTCATTAACTTCACACCAGTATACAGTAGTGAAGCATTCAGATAAATTTAAGTCACTTACACTGCACTTCAGTAAATACAGAGTGGACGACCTAAAGCTGTAAGGACAAGGTGCTGCACAGACAGGTGCTGAGGAAAGCACTCTCCTACCTCACAGATGTATTGAGGCTAGGGACTTCTGCTGGCTTTGTGCGGATTTATGTTTGAGAGCTTTGTGGTTTATTTGCTCATTTTGAAAACATTGAACAAACAAAAAAAATAAGAATACTTAAAAATAATATCAATTTTTACAAGTACATTGGAGAAATTAATTCTGTCTTGCTATTTGGCTGCAAATGAAACCAGGAATTATAGTTATGACGTGGAGTTTCCATGCCCACTAAAGTCTTTCTCAATGTTCACATCATTTATGCGAATTTGTAGTTTGTGAAGTTGTGCTTAAAACAAAAAAAACCAAAACAACCCCAAAACCCAGAAGGATCCACCCGTGGGACCTCTTCACCTAGAACAGCCTGATCCTTCTCCTGTTCTCTAAGATAATACCTCTTAGGCTTTTGATTCCCTTAGTCTTGAAACCACAAAAATCTTATTTCTGTAAGCTCTTTTATGGCTACACACATAGCCAATAGTGTCATTTTCATTCATATCATTCTGTAGGGAAGCAAGAGGAAATGAACCAGACATAACAGAGCTATAAATAACATCCAGTTACTCTGATCCAAGAGCAGATTCAACAGCATTCTTTTAAAACCACAAAAATACAGCTGGGGAGCTATGGAAGTTTTCTTCTTACTGGAGTTCTGACATTAGCTTTCAGGCAGTGCCCACCCTTTATTATTGACTTACGTGAATAAGAGATGCATTTGCTTAGAACTAGCTCTAAGTCCAAACAACAGAGCTGGCTCATGCTGCGGGTACACATCAGCTCATGCTTATGAGAAAAAGAACTCAAGAATCACAGAATTCTTAGCTACAAAGGATTCCACTTAGAACTACTTCTTAATTTAAAGAGTCTTTAGGCTAAAGAGTAAAATCTCACTGCAAATGGATAACCGTTGGTTCCAATACAATGGATTGCTTGCCTTACAGCAAGATAATGAAGTGTAATACTGGTTACCTTTTCATGTAACAATACACCTGGTAGCAGCCTAACTGGCAATGCCCCTTGCACGCATATCCTCAGACTGTGACACACAGCAGCACCAAACCCACCTTCCCAGCAAGCAATGGAGAGCACCCTGCGGTGAGGACAGGCAGATGCTCTACACTGCCGCAGGCTCGTACCTGCCTATGTTGAAATTAAGCCCACCACTTCACAAAAATACCTGGAGAGCGCTCCGCTGAGGAATCCTAGGGATACCTAGGAAACACTTCGTCATCTTGTGTTGGTATAAACAACTTCCTGGTTGTTTTATTTTTGACAGTAAAGACAGTACAGATGATGCTATGACTGTAAATCTAGACAGCATTTAGCGTTCAAGGATTCTGAATTTCAGTAGTTCTCTTATTGCCTCTTTTATGGGAACTATTAATTGTAATTTAAGCCCAAAATGTTAAAAGCAGTATACAGATTTAAGGATTCTTTCATACCAATTAGAAATAATTTCTAGCTGCACTTGAATGAATAGGCTTTTACCTTTTGTTACAGTGGAAAATCACTTATCCACTGGAGCATAGGACATCTGCATAGATTCGTTTCTCATTATCTTTAATGGTATTGGCAAATACAGAGTTAACACATTTCTGCTAAATATATCTGCAGTTGTTGGAATACCAGCTTCTAAGAAAATTACAAGTTTAAGCATTCAGTTAAACCAAAGTTACATTTTAATTAACACACTAGTAGAATATTCAAAGATGATGTCACCTCATCATTCACACTGCACTTGGAGGCATAAAGGAAGATCCTCTGACTTGACTCACAAGCAACCTAGAAATATCATGACTGCAATCTCTAATGTGCTGGAAAATGCTAACACATGAAAGGCCAATCTGTGCTTTTAAGAAAGTTTTGTTTCCACTGTTTTTAAGCTCTGTTTTCACTCCCTTCCTGAATGTGTAACTGATGGTGCACATACAGAAAATATAACTCAGCACTGACAAAAAAGGCTTAATCATTTAATTTCAAAATTTTAACTTCCTATAGAGGAAAAACAGAGAAAAATATCAAATATTCACTATCACATTATGTCATTGGTGGCCTTTGTCAAACACTAAGGTTAACCCAAAATGGAGAGTTAAAAGATATTTTTCTGCCCTGTGATTTCTCTACACTGTCTCCCTGAATTGTCAAGTCAGTTTGTGTGGCCTGTGACCTCTTAGTTCTCCGCAGGCCACAAGATCATGACCTTATGAAAATTGTTTCTCTTTTTTCTGTCACTGTGAATCATATTCTTAGGTTAGTGGAAAAGAAATTTTAGAGAGAGTTATCACTATTTTTGGAAAACCAATTCAACTATCAGATCAGAACAGAAAAGGCAGTTTGCCTATCATTAGTTTGTATGTATATGTTGTAGAGACCTTTTTCTGCTCTAAACGGCAAACTGAAAAAAGGTTAAATGCTGGCTTGCTTTTATCAGACAATTCCGTACATCATCTCACGTGGCAAGTGGCCACCGACGAAAGACAGCAGTAGCTTCGGATGTCAGCATCTAGAAGACATCTACTAACACAGAAGACTAAATAGTTGAAAAAATCAGAATCACGGAACAGCTCAAGTGGGAAGAGACCTTGAAAGATCATCTGGTCCAACCTTTCATGGGAAAGGATGGCTAGATGACATTACCGAGCACCCTGTCCAATCTCACCTTGAAAAACTCAGTGATGGGGGACTCTACCACATTCCTGGGGAGGTTGTTCCAGTGATTAATTGTTCCCACTGTAAAAAATTTCTTTCTTATATCAAGATGAAACCTCTCCCATTGCAACTTGTACCTGTTGCCCTTTGTCCCCTCCATGTGGCTCCTTGTGAAGAGAGGGCCTTCGTCCTCTTCGTAGCTGCCATTTAAGTACTGAAATGCCGTGATGAGGTCCTCCTGAGTCTCCTAGCAATCTGGAAAAAAAAATCATGAAAGCTACTCATAATTTTTGCAGTTCTCAAGTTGTCTGCACTTTAAGCAATAAAATAATGTTCTATATACAACAACTCTCTAGCAAAAACCACCTCAGACTCTCCATTAATGTTCACACAGCTATATTAAAGAGAATTCGCCCCAAAACCTTCCCCTATATTCTGAAGGGAAAACTGGTATTATCAAGCACTGTTTTTATCTTTATTAGCTTTTTATTTACTAGCTCTACCCTCTTTTTTTTTTCAGCTCCACTTCAGTGACCACATATAATCACAGAAATTTATTTTACATTCAGCCTTTATGTCATTCCCTGGCCTCTTTGGGCTGCTTTTCTAGCACCTCCTTTACTCGCTGTTCCAGAATATATTATAAAAGCAATTTTGGCGAACTGCTCCCACAAGAGCCAGCCCTTGTCAATGCACCGCGTTGATCCAGCTGCATGAAGGAAGGGGACTCTCTTCATGTTTCCCTCATGCCCGATGCACACCGTCACCTCAGTGAAATTGCTTTCAAGTGCTTTATTTTGACTATGGTAACACAATTTCTGTTTTTGTTGGGGTTTTTTTGCCATACAAAGTTATAAAGATTTCATTTGGAAGATTAAAAAACAAAGTCTGAAAGAATGAAATTGATTAGAACTGGCTCTGAAACGATCTGGTAAGGCTCTTCTAACGCAAACCTCATTTGCTGTGGCATCATCCGTTAACATGCAGAACACAGTTTCAGCTCATCGTCTCGTGCACGCTGTACATGCACACATTTTACACATTTGCCCCAGGAATCAGACTGTATGCACCTACAAATGCTTGTGCAAGACTTCAGGTCAGTTAGGCTCATCCGTGCTACTTAAAAGCATGAAGAAGATACCAACTGAATTTAGATTGCTCTCCATGGCACACAGATTAAAAGGCTGCTGACCACTTCGGTGCTAGTACAGCTACTGTGTAAATGCTTTCATACTGCAGCATCCCACATTTAAGTGCATGTACTGTGATTTTCCAGCAGAAATCAAGAAATACACTTAAACAAGCATCTGGTATGACTGGGAAAAAGGCTGAATACGCAGAATGCACTGATGTCAACTCAGGAGACTTAGGAACGGTGACTCCAGTTAATTAAACGTTAAGCTCAGCAGTAGTCATTTGAGGTCTTTTTCCTCTTTTTGTTTCACAGAGCATCACTATTCTGTTGCGGAAATGGTTCCCTTTCAGCCACCACCACCGTGTGTGGTAGGTTAGTCTCAACCTGGTTGATAAAACATTTCATAATTTATAAGGTTTTTTCGGTGTTTTTTTCCCCCACACATTTATGAGGCTTTAATGCCACTACTTCCACCTGCAAGAAGCCAGGTACCTTCCTCATATTCCTCGCAGTGCTATAAAAACAAACTGTACAGAAGGCAGGCTCCTATCAAAAGCTGGATTGTAAAACATAATGTAGACGGGTTGGAAATGTGTGGCTTGTAGTTACACCTTATAGAAATACCTTACAACAGACATTGCAGAACACACAGACATCAGTGATAATCGAGTGATTATCCTTACATGGGAAACTATGTTACATGGATCTTTCTTTGTCTTCCAAACTATTTTAAGCTAAAAATGCACTTAATAAGAAACATGGGATGTAGGATTAGAGTGTGTTACAATATGATGATTGGATGTAGAATGCTCACAGTTTGATTTCTCGTTTTAATTTCAAAATATTTTGTGTTTGTTTTCATTCTGGCTTTACTTTCTTCACTCCTGCATGCCAACTGATGACACATCTCACCATTTCTGGGCCAAAGGGATAATACAGCTGCACAGGAGTCACGAGAGTACTTTCAAACGCATACTGTGCTGTCACACCGCCACACTATCTCGTCCCTGATAACAGCAGAGGTGAGCTTGCGGCAGAGAACTCGGTGAGAATGTTGCCTCTGGCATATTCAACAGGAGTTGGTAATGTCAAGAAAAGATTATTCTAGCAGGACAGGCAAGCCTGCTCTTCTTGAATGTTACAAACAGATGGTGAAACTGCAATACGAGTTTTGCATGACTTTTATAAAACTGTCTTTGAGAGGACCACTGAAATTGAGAAGTGCTATTACCAAGATCTTACACATGAGGTTCTGCAACGCAAGGGGATTATGGTTTGGTTAATGCACAAAATAAGTCAACGGGGATTTCCTATCAAGAAGAAAGAGAACTGCAGTATTTGGAACACTATGCTAGTGCTTCAAACGTTGTCTCAGACGTCCTGTGTGCTTTCATTTCCCCTCCTTTGGCATTTGGAAGCAAGAGAGAAGAAAGGCTAGCAAATCGTCCTTCAGGTGCCAGCAAAAGAATTCTGGGAGAGACATAAACTCTTGTTCTGGGACAACTCCTCAGAGCTCCATGTTTCTTTCGATAACAACAAGGGAATTTTTTCTTATTGATTGCTTTTTGCAATCAAGCTTACCAAATAGAACTTCCTTCAAATGATTCTTCCAACTAATCTGATGGAAAACTAACCTTGTTGTATTTATTGACAGAACATTGAAATAAATATTATAGGTCTAGAGGGAATGCTTCAGTTCATTGACTATTTTTTTTAAGCAAATAGCAAATGCAATGTATTCCTCTTGGCATATTATGCTGTGAAAAATCTGAAAAATGCTTACCTTGTTCAAAACACATCTCAAAAAAACTTCTCCCAGTTCCCATAGAGCAGGAACCCTTTTCACTAAACCTGATCTTGAGCAAACAAGGATTTGCAACTTTAATTGTTTGCAGAATTCTCCCTCTCTTCTTGTTCAGGAAATTAAAAGAAACCAGTCCATGCTTTTGTCTGCAGCAGTGAGAGGCACGAAGTTTGGGGGAATGTAATTTGTTTCTTAGGGAATGGGCAGGGCTTAGAATCAGCTGCTGGTAGTTTAATACATTTCACTGAAACTTTCAGTGTCCTTCACTACTTGCTCCTAGCAGGCTGCTTCTTCCAAGGCTTGTAGGCAAAACACGAGCCTAGCCAGCATCCTTACTGCTCATAACTCTGCTCTGGAACCTTATAGCAGGATCAATTGGCAGAGAGAGGGATGAACAACAAACAGACTAAGAGGGCCAAGGAGGAGAAGGGTACAATGGAAAAGTGCAGAGGGCCCTTGAATGCAGGGAAATAAACTATTTGTAAAATTATGCACAGTTCTGAAAAAAAATATATGAAATTGAGCAGAATTTTACTCAGTTTTAATAAATATGGTACTTGGTATGAAACAGCTTTTGACAAATAAGGCAACACTCAGATGCTTAAACGAGATTGTCTCTCTTCAACAGCATGAATTGAAGAGCCACCTCACACAAATAGCCAAATGGCCCCTTTTCCAAGGTTTACAGGCAACACACCAGTACCCAAGTCAAATAACCTCCTAGGGCAGGTTCTCTGACTTCCTAAAGACAATAATTTGAAATAATATGAGATGATAAATGCAAATGTATTACAGTGCAATGCCACAAAGCTCCCCAAAACACTGTCACTTTCATTATCCAAACAACCTGATGTTAGCTATTTCACTATGAGGACCTAAAAAGACACTAATTTTTTTAGAGGTTTTAAAACCTGAAAACTCAGAACAGAAGCAAACACAAAAAAACCCCAAACCCAAACAACCAGAGGATACTACAGTGAAAGTCTACACCACATGTGAAAGCACACTGAGAAATGCCACAAACTGCATCTCAATTTTATTTACCTCCAGGGTCCCTCACCGAGTCAAAGGCATTACTAAAATTGTGAGGAAGCTTTCTGTGACTAGAAGACCAATGCCTCCTTTGACCAGAGACAGAATATGATTATACCCCTCCCACAGCACCAGGCATGAACCTCATCTGTATATGGCTTCTAGCTAACGAGCACTGCTACAGAAGGTAACTTATTCCTTGCCAGGGGTTATATCCAGTGTCTTTTCTCTGGACATTATGTACAGAGACCTTGCATGTGACTGAAAAGAGAGACATGTGAGGCCTTCTGGACAGGATCTGCTCATGAAGAACTACAGGACTCTTTTCAGCTCTGTTCACTGTTAGAGCTTTACTTTCTTATTGAGCACGCAGACTCAGAATTCTTGCCATAAAGATTTGTTTTGTCCAAGTTTTGCAGCAATCATTATTTCTTCCCAGCATACTGTGTTTTGAGTAACCTTTATTTATGAATTCACACTGTCCATGACTGTTATATCTAGATTAAGCCACTGCTTTTGATGTAATTTTTCCTACTGTCATCATACAACTGTTCAACAGAACAAACAGTTATTAAGAAAGGAAATCAAAAGGCACTTCTTACTTTGCAAAGATGGTCATCATTTGGAGCTCATGGTTCCCGGATACCCACTAACCGCCCCTCACTGGAGATGCATATGGTTTCCCCAAATATTGGTGAAGGCTCTTGTAATGGTCCCAGTGACCATGTTTTGTAAACAAACATGAGCATAGTTTCTTTCTTCTGGCTGTTTTGTGTCTGTTTGCTCAAGGACAGGGGCATGCCCTGTATTTCTCAAACATTTCCATTTAAAGCAGCACAGTCTCTTTGCTCTGTCTTATTTGTACCTCAGAATGTGGAGGATTAGTGTAGGAAAAAATGGAGAACAGCACAGTCGCTGTTTCTAAAACCCTTTTCTGATCCTTAAGTAAAGGATTGCAGTCATTCTCACGAGCACTATTCAAACTTGCTTCACCAAAATTTTTGAGTGTATTTTGGCTACCAGTGCATAACAGTATAAAGTATCCTTTGTAAAACCAGAAATCCTTCAGGATCTATGCATGACCTTTTAACATCTACATTTACTGGAAAATACAGAAGAGAATAGTTCCAGCTGGAAAGGACCTACAACAATCACCTAGTCCAATTGTTATCTGGTCCGATAACAAAGTCAAAGGGAAGTGGCACATTCACACGTGCTTTGGCTTTGACGCTGCCACCTCGTGGTGATTCAGAGCCCCCTTCTACAGCCACATGAGCCCCAAACACTGAATCTCCTCTTAAAACTCAAATATGAAAAGGCAACAGTATTTCCTGGCATGACCTCCTAGAAATGAGGCAAAATAAACCCTAAGGGTTGCTTTCAACTTTAGTAGATATTAATTTCTATTTTTTGTTTATCTGAACCTGCAACAAAGGCTGCAATGTGTTGAGGAAAATAAGTCCCATTAAACCCTTTAGTGCGGAGACTGAGAGAAGCGCCACTTCTGCGCGCACCGGTGCTCACACTTGTGCGCTTCAGTACTTTGTGCGTTTAAGAAAGACCCACGTCTGCGCAACAACACCCCATCAGGGATGTATTTACCCAAGCTTTTCTGCAGTGTCTTGCTCCTCTACATTGCAAACATTCAAATGACAAAAAAGACAGCCATTGCCACTTTTTTATATGTTTAAAATGTGGCATTGAGGACAATTCAAATATTTTTTGCAATACTTTTTTTAACAGTAGTTTTGGGGTTATGTGGATTTCTACTTGCACATGGACTTAATCACACTGCTGCACATTTTGCTTTCTAGAACCTCGGGTAACTGGCAGCCCAAGGCAAGCCTTTTACAGTGTAGTACCTTATGCTGGGCCACCATACTGTGAGACCACAGAGTTGGTAACTCACCTACCAGGAGCTGACAGACTACACTGAAAATTCGAGGGGGGTTGGGGGTGTGGGAAGAAAGAAAGAAAGAGGGGGAGGGAGACAGAGAGATACATTTTTAAAGATAACCTGGAGGCAAATATAATATTTATACTTATTTATCCTCACAGCACAATCATAAGCCCCAAAACATGTCTAATGAGGTGGAATTGCAAAATGGCCACAAGTCCTACTTACTTGGCTTCTCGGTGGTCTCTTAGCAGTCACATGGAGTTGTATTTTTCAACTATGTGACTGCTGCAGGCAAAACTCCTATAAGTGAGAGTCACAGCAAGTCCTTAACTCCCAGTGGTATTCATCCACAAAAATGCCAACCTAGGAAAAATGAGAAGACAGACAAAAAAAGTTGTAGGGGCAATCAAGCACTGCAGACAACTATACTTTATACTTGGTTCACATTTGCAGGGCATCCTCTGCTCAAATGAACTTTTACTCACAGCTCCCCTCAACCCTTTGAACAGCCTCAACTCTTCAAGCCTTCACAAAGAACCAGAAATATAAAAGAAATCTAAACACATCAGAGATTTCTTCAGTGTCATCATCAGAGGAATGAGCCCCAGCCTGGTCAATATTTTGTCTTCCACCTGTCATTTAGCAGATTTCAGCTTTACTTCAAGGCCTTTTAGAAAGTACCTGATACTTCATAAGACCTCTGGACTTTTCTATTGATGTAATCTAATCTGTACATTAAACCAGCTACTATGTTAGAACTGTTAGAGGTCCTACGGTGACCAAGTTAACCATCATAGTTTCCAAAAGATGGTCTGACTCCGAATGTGCTGAAAACATTTCCTTTGTCTGGATGTCACGATTCTTTTGTTCTTTCTTAAATGCCCATTTTTAGATGTCAGATTTGCAGCCATTAACAACAAAAACAAAAATTCCCACAAAAAAACCCCCAATCAAGCTACCTATAAGGCATCTTTAGCATTACAGAAGTATGAGGGTCCCAGCCGAGCCAGCTAAACACCACTTTTTTACTTGGACACCAAAACATTTTGCTGTGGTTCTGGGGAGCTGTGGCTTCCAGCAAGAGCAGAGAGAATTGCAGTTGCTTCAGAGCATTTGGAGGTACTGATGGACATGTCCAACTACCTCAACACAGGCACTAGAACTGGGGAAGTTTGGCTCAAAGATTCCATAGATTAAATCAGCTTTGTAAAGATTACTTCTTCCCTCTCCCAACATCTAAGACATTTTAAAAATTCTCACCTATTTTAAAACGAGTTTTCAGACATGTTTTAGCTTGGCAATTCAGATACTTCGTGCATAGGCACCACCAGCTGATCAGGTGATGGGTACATACGTGCATTCCCAAAACAAACTTTCAAATGAAGAAGCAGAGTCAGAAAAAAGGGGGAGCAACTTTCAGGATGCTGTAACATGGCCATAGTAATAAATCACTTACAGTCCCCCAAAAAATGCACTGTGCAAGCTGAAATTAGAAGCATAAGGGAAAAATTTAAACCCACAGCTAGAGCAGTTACTGACAGTTTTAGTTGTTACTGTTTGAGTGTCTTCAGCAGTGACTATCAAGTCTGATCCTGTCATGACATCTGAGAAGTCCCAAGAGGCAACAGTTCTGACAAACCGTCAGAGCCACGAACACCCCAGTTCCAGCTGAAGCACACAGGTGCTGAGCACTAGTGCACGCGCAAGGAGCGCTTCTTCCCGTCTCTGCACTGAAGGGTTGATGTGACTTGTTTTCCTCAATGGGCTGCAACCTTTGTTGCAGGTTCAGATATATAAAAACCAGAAACTGATACCTACTGAAGGCTGCAGAAGACAGTGCAAAGCTACTTTTCAAACTATTATATGAATGACTCATTCACATTTACTTGGAACAGACAGCCTGAGATGACAGAAATAGATCCCCAAGAGGTGTCACATCACAGTGCTGTGCAAGACAAGATGCATTCAAAGCTCCATTCATACTTGGCGTCACAGTTCCATTTTGTAGTCAGCAAGCAATAGCTTTCAAACTTTCTCTGACATTGCAGATTTCTCTCTGTTTTCCATCCAATCTATCAGACTTTTTAAAAAGACAGTAAGAATAAACTTTATCCTTTTGGGAAAGCATCAAAAATGTGCTCCTCCTCTTTAAACATTATTTTTTAGATATTCATGAAACTAAACAATAGAGGTAACAGAGAACTTACATTATTCTGATACAGACGTGACTTGGTGTTGGCCTGAACTCCGGTGAGGTACAAGGTGACCTGCCGCGCAATGTAGCAGCCTGAAATCGGGTGCGGTTTTATAATGTTTATAATTAAAGAAATACTTCCCTGTTTCATGGAATATGACAAATCAGCCTTTGGCATTTATTTGTGATTTCCTGTAGAAAACAGAGTACTACAAGTCTGAAGCCAATAACTTAGCTTAATCTGCTTCATTCATTCACTGCGTCTTTCACTTCTAAAACATAATTTCAAATCTAGCCCAGACCAAACTGACAGAAAATCTTTGTCATCTGAGTCACAGGAAAGGTCACAGTTGAAGAACTCCCTAAGCTTTAGTCCGATTGGAGCCGCAGCAGCCCATAACGTGGAGTAAGTAACAGAGTCACAGCACCTACAGCTGTGAAATCTCATCATACCCATGATCTTCCTACGAAACAGAACACTCCTGACTGGGACCCTAAAGATCTTCTAATGAAAAAAAAACGTGCAGCCCCACTACAGACACAAGCCTGCTTGTTCTGAGACGCCTTTTCTGCCGGCTCCGTGACAAGCGGCTGGTTCGGTGGGTGGGATGCTGCTCATCGGCTGTTCCCGATGCGCTCGGGAGCCTCACGTACTTGCCCGTGCCATCACCACCCGTGTCTGGAGAGCCGGCCTTTCCCAGCCTGAACGGCTGGCAGCTGGGACACAGGTGACATCTCTCCAGTGCAAAGTCTGTGACAGTCACTTGACCCTCCTTAGCAGCAAGCGATCGCATTGCCTGCGGATAGAAAGGGGCAAACGAAGCCCCTCTGCTTTACAGGTTCCTCACCCTACGTACACTGAGCCACTCGTCTTCATCAGTGTGCCCCACGTACAGTCACATTTATGTACCTGGGGGGTGTGAGGAGCTTATTTATTATTTGTTTTCATTTAATGATCTCTAGCATTCTCCCCTAGGAATACCCGAGTGCACTATGCAAATCATACTAAGCCCCTGGCAATAGTGAGAACGCCTTGAGCAGCAATCCCTGGTACACCAGCTCTTTGAATGCAGGCAGCTCAGTCCCTCCTCACCCCCACACCTTCACTTACTGATCATGCCATTCCCCTCTCTGACTTACAGCCTTTCCTAGGAACGAGTCAGGGCTTGTTCCAGGCTCCATTTTCCCTGAACTCCAGCACTGAGGCCGGTGGATTCCAAAGGGTGGTTTGTGAACCCCCCTCTCTACAGGAAGGACATTTTGCACGCTGAGAGCTCACAATGTCACATCAGGAGAAGAAAAGCAAATCAAACACGTTTCTAGCAACTATCTTTAATTTAGGCAACGACTTTTACTGGATGATATGGGCATTGTATGATCAAATATCTGAGGCAAGATGGAGAAAAAAAAGAGGTCAATAAATCATAATTAATCCCTATGATGAAAGAGCATCCATAATACAGAGAGAAGGTGTGAGAATTTACAAAAATTCCTTTTCTTTAACCACAGCATTGCAGAAACTTAGGGACAGTGGACTGACCCTGAGACTTAGAAATGTGTGTTTCCTCGCAATGACCTCTTCTATAACCTTTGACAATTCGCTTAGCCTTTCTAAATCATATTTTCATATCTGTGATACAGGGATAAAAATCATGAGTCATCACTGTAAAACTCAGGGAGGTCTGAATTGCAAATAAAAGCATGACCATAGTAAGAACTACTGTTTAAGAGGAAAAAAAAAAGATGTTTCTTATAACCCCTTGTCATAGAATCACAGAATGGTTTTGGTTGGAAGGGGCCTTAAAGATCACCCATTCCCACCCCCTGCCATGGGCAGGGACACCTCCCACTAGCCCAGGTTTCCCAAAGCCTCATCCAGCCTGGCCTTGAACCCCTCCAGGGATGGGGCATCCACAGCTTCTCTGGGCACCCTGGGCCACTGCCTCACCCCCCGCACAGGAAAACATTTCTTCCTCACATCTCAATTTACCTTCTTTCAGTTTAAAGCCGTCACCCCTCGTCCTCATCCTGTCCCTGCACCCCCTGGTCCAGAGCCCCCCATCTCTCCTGTAGCCCCCTTTCAGCACTGGAAGGTGCTGGAAGGTCTCCCTGGAGCCTTCTCTTCTCCAGGCTGCACACCCCCAACTCTCTCAGTCTGGCCTCGTACAGGAGGTGTTCCAGCCTCTGACCATTTTTATGGCTCTGATCATTATAGTGCCCAGAGTATCACTGCCTTGCTAAAAATCAGGTCTAACATAGCACTTTCAAATGCATTGTTTTGAAAATATATAATACATTTCAACTTATCCTTCATTATCCTTATCGCTGTCTCCTTTTAGCTCTCTGCATTGCTGCTTTGCTATTCCAGTCCACATGACCTGCACTTTGATTAACTAATTTATTCTGATTATTTAACTCATTTTTCATTCTTCCATATTCTTCTTCCTTGATTTTTCTTCCCTTATCTCCCTGTCAGTCTTTTCTTTGTATCTCTTTCTATTTCTGCTCTCAAGTAATTGTTTTTCTTTTCATCTCTGCTTCTTCCATTTATTATCTTCATATACGGAAAAAACATACACTAATACCTCCAGGGAAAATAATCCACAATGCAGACACTCAGTGAGAGAGAGAGAGAGGAGATCCAAAGAAGCTGCAGCGCTGAAAGAGATCTAGCAGAGACAGCAAACTGAAGATTAGATACGGTTTTGCAAGAAGACATGGCTACAGAAAAGGCTAATGAAATCTTGTCAACATATGCAGAGGCATCACCTTGCCTTACAGACCAGAGAGATTTAAATTGGGCCTTACAGGGATTTCTCGTTAGCTCATATGGAAAACTGCATTAGGTTCTATGTACTATGTTGCCTTAGCAATATACCCCTCTACCCAGGTATTTATATAGACTATCACCAGCATTCACTACAGAACCAACAACAACATAAAAGGAATTCAAAGAGGATCAAGAGAAAAACAAGCTGAAAGGACAACTGCAAAAAACGATGGAAAATGTTGAACAGCACTTTTAGCTTGGTCAGGAAATGGTTAAAGAGCTCGCAGAAGTTGTGTCAAATATATAACATATCTGATTATTAAGGAGGGAGAAATGCATTTTCACACCATGCACAAAGCGACAAAATTAAAACAGGATAACCTAGGTTAAATTTAATGAAAAACTTAAGGCTGTGGAAGTCCCTCAGGTGAGAAAGGCTTGTAAGAGCCATCACTTGGGACTTCAACAGCAAGATACAGATTCTGGTTTTTTAACTGTCCCCAACATGTGCTGAGATTCTACACTTCAAGAAATGTTTCTATTAGAAACAGTAACTTTCTGTTTAACTTGCACTCGGATATTAGAATATTTCTTGAAAATAACCAAGTCAACAAGCGCCTCATTTCAGCAACCTTCCAGATTCACTCTCACAGAAATCAACACAGGATAAAACCATGGAAGTTATCTTCCATGTAGCAGCAGTCATGTTGTTACAGATGTATGTTCAGCCTTGGAGCATAATGAGCTTTATCTGCTCCTTGACCATGCTGTAAGGGAGTGTTAATAAAAAAACACCATAAATAATTAACAGTTATTTAAATATTCATATGTTGTTGGGGGCAAGCCCTTTTAACAGACAGTTGAAGATACATTAGTGAACCATGATATATTTCACCAAGGTTAACTTTATCCAAAAAATGCTACCCTAGTGCAGAGAGTAATAAGATATCAGAATGGCTATCAGACACTTTGCTAATATATAACTACAATATTCTTACTTGATAAACTACAATTTCAGAAATGGTTGATTCATATGAGCAAGCTTTAAAAAAACTGGAAGCATTACTTTCATTTGACTAATGCCGATGTTATGCATTTATTTATTTGCTTTTTATTTTTAAAAAGCATTCTTTCTGTTTTTTATCCAGGAAAGTGATTTTTCTTCTGCAGCATTGGAAATGTCACCTCAAATTGTCACTTGAAGCTAGAATTGCTCCTGAGCCAAATTATACAGCATATAACTGCAAACATCGTCTCCCCCAGGTGACTTTAGGAGCTATGGTTTCTTTTTCTGTAAGTGTTCAAATATGTGGCTTTGCCTCTGAAGCTGAACAGAAAGCCAGCAGTGAGCGTATGCTCTCCTACCCACACGCACACATAACTTGATATTAACATGATCCATACCTACACAGTAATAAAACAAAAAAAAAGAAAGTTTTAGTCTAAATATAGAAGTGATGCTGGGAAAAGCTCTACGAATCTCCCTCTGCATGTAGTCTTACTAAGAGACTCCTCTCCCCGGGCGAGTGCGCAGTACTGACAATGAATTGGATTCAGCGGTGCTATTAACCCCCTACTATGAAAATGCAATATGAAAACATTCCTAAGTCCTTTGAAAAAAAAGCACAATGAGCTAATAGTTAATTAAAAAAAATCTGAAATACAGAAAGCAAAATTTCTAAATATGAAAAGTCAATGTTCCAATAGCACTGTTATTTCATTTGCATTTGTCATCTGTAATATTGACTACTCAAGCTTTTCTCATTAAATGGACAGTCTGCTGCCTTTCAGTTCACATTAAATTTACTTACTAAAGTACACAAGACAGACTTAGTAGAGAAAGGAGGCATGGTTAGCCAGGCCACCCTGTGATACCATTGAATACTTGGCTTTTGAAAAAAAACCCCAAACAAACAGAAAACCAAACTCAGTTACTGAAAGAAGTCATTTTACATACTGAAAAAAATAATTTCTTCATAATACAGTCGCAGAGGATGAACAGTAATAAGTGCAATCAGGTTTCCAACACGAAAATTAACTACAAATGCCATCTCTAATTGATTTGGCATGAGTGGTCCAGCACAGCTCGGCAACACTGCTCCAGCCCTTGGCATTTGATGACTGTGTACTCACGTCCTAGTCCTGCACATGAGGACTCAGGGCCAAACTAAAACACCTGCAGTTCTCACTTCATTGCAGGACAGCCTTTTCTCACCTCTCTACAGTAAGCAAAACTCCGTATGCTTTAATAAGAAGTTAAATACCTGCCATTAAAGCAGGTATGGCTGCCCTGTGTCCAAGAAGAGGCAAAACGTGACTCAACGAAGTTTATCTGTTGGATCTTTTCAAAACAAACCACCTCTGCTAAGCTTGTCAGAACAGGTCAGATCAGGAAGCTTTGGGTTTGCTTCTCCCTCACATTTTTTCCCACAGTAAGACCTGAAGTGCTACCACCTTCTGCACAGGACACAAAGAAATGTTGTTGCAGTTCATCTGCAAACACGCAACACTGTCAAACAGCATTCCAAGTATCCTTCAGGAACTGGGTCTTTTTTTCCCCATTATCCTGCGAGTAAACCAACAGAAGAGCTCATACAGAGCAAGTGAAAGGAAGAGCTCACTGCAGAACTGCTGTCTCCATTCATGCGTACCTGGGCTCACCCCAACAACTTGGCGCTTCATGCAAACACTGACAAGGGACATCAGCTCCTATTTGAGAACTGAGACAAACCTGTTCCCCCTTCCATTCTTGTTCATACATTTCCATTGATATTATTTTTCTAAACTAATCCACAGCTAATCAACAACTTAACAAAGGAACAACACACCAAATAGCAGACTTTGTACTTCCTTCCTAATCCTTATTCTGTTTCCCATTATGTGTAGTAAGTGTGTATGAACTCCATATTTGGAGTGAACAATTAGTCTATGGTTTGCACAAAGGAAGAAGAGACAGAAAATCCAGATTTAATTCCTGAGTTTGCTACACTAGTGGGCAAAGTACTGCCTTGTCTCAAACAGTCCACCCATAGAACAAGAATAATTAAACTAGCAACTGACAAAGCTGAATTTGTAAAGTGTTTTAAGATCCCTGAATGACCAACACAAGGGAAAAAAAAAGTGTACTACTGCATGGTGAAAAATCACGGCCATATGGATCCAGGAATGCAATTTGTGTGTTTAAAAAAAAAAGGCAAGAAAGGAGGATGATGCTACTTCTCTTGAATGGTTACAAGATATTTGTTATCAGAACTTATGCTGGAAGGTCACAGCTATCCCATGACAGGCTTGCCTTTCACTGAACAACTTTTAAAAATAGCAGGTGGGTTCAAGAATAACTTGTTAAAATCAAGTAACAGGCATTTCCAAGTTCATCTCCTGAAACTGTGACACACCTTTTAAGTCACCTTCCCCGTGTCCAAAACCTCTGTTACATCTGCCCTGTTTTAATTACCGGGCAGCCACTGCCTCAGGATAAAATCTAGTAGGTTTTTTGGCACTGTCAGATTAAAACTTACCTATCAACTCACTACAGTGCTTTAGCTCTCCCTAAATCAGTACTTGGGAGAGAATTTATGACCAGGAATTGCATTTTGCAAAATGATTAAAGTTACCAAACATCCATAAAAAGTTGTAGTTGTAGATATCATTTTTTTGGAAGTCTGCTTAATTTATGGAGGTGGAAGGTTTATTGTCATTTAGAGTCCACAGTGATACAGCAATTTAGCATTTTGCTGAAGCTGTATAGAGCTGCTGTCTCATTTTGATTTTTACATGTTTTTAAATTGCCATGTTTGGAACTGAGGTCCTGACAAGCATCAGCACTGTCATGCGCTCATCAAAACTGAACTGCTGAGATTTCCAAGGTCAAACTAGTGCAATGCACAGATCTCCAAGCTGAGAGGTGAGCAACAGAGACGATACAGGGATGCCCCACCTATCTGCCTGTCCTGCTATTATCAATGATTCCTTTATCTTATTTTGTGTTAGGTCATTTCTCCATTTTTCATTTTACCAAGCTAGACTTGTGTTTATAACTGAGAACTAATTAAAGACATTTTGATTTATCTCTGTAAGACATCCCGTCTCTCCCCCTTGAGCATTATAATTTTCAGCTTAATTGAATTCTACATTGTACTTAAGAATTCCTAAAAACAAACTCAAAAGGTTCTTTTCATTACTTCTGAATTTCTTTTCCAACAGGCAGTGTTTTATCTATGGAGAAGGCTGGAGTTCCTGTCAGTTGTAATAAAATCCAAATGCTTCTTAATAATTGGAGTGAAGTCAAAAGGAGCCACAACAATGAGGAATTAGAGATTAGCAGCAGTAATCATGGACTAATTGAAACAATAACCTATTAACTAGTGTCTTGGTGGTCCCTGAAGACACAGGAAGCTATATGTAACTGACGCTGGCACTACTAAGCATACAGACTTGTCCTTCTTAATGAAATGTTTGTATTGCCAGGAACAGACCTCACACTATCCCTTTCAGTGAGAATATAAAATACTAATCACCAGCATCTAGTTAAGTTACACAAACAAGAGCACACTTCATGCTAAAGAACTACAAATCAGCTATTTAAAAAAAAAACACATACGGTTTAGTTCTGCAGCTTCACCTTTATCAGTGAGAGATGCAAACTCTGGCTCTGTAAGCAAATTATTTTGTTGTCTGTTTCCAGTGTAGGTAGATATCATATCACTAAGATATAGCATGTTTAAGTAATTAAATCAATATTAATCGGGTGAACGTTAACATGTCAGTTTAAGCCAAGCAGCTACAGGGAGTGTTTAGAAGTCACTCCTTCCAAGGATGCCCAACAGTTATCAGTCCTTTACAGTTTATAGCACAGGGCAAGCTATTGCATGAGGGAAGCCGGTGCCATTGTGGAATGTCCACCACAATGCAGGGAACTTTTCTGTCACTCGACAGAAATTGAGCATCTGCTCTTCTTTCACTCCCTAAGAAACGAGGAGGCAAATGTTTGAAAAATAGATATGGCTAGTGCCCTCAGCCATGTCTGCAATCCATAGCCAAACAATTCATTGCAAAACTCTATCCACCTGTGTGAAATATGGTACCTGTCTGCTAATGCAGCTGATACTGGAGAAGAAAGACCTGGCAGAATTTAACCCTTCAAAAAAAACAATTCTTAGAAATAAGATTGGGGAAAATTGTTAACATTTAGCTCAAAATTCTAGAAAGGGACCCAGCATCAGCACCAGCTGTCCCGCAGAATATCTCTGCCAGAGTTGACAGGCTAGCAGCCTAAAATCTGTAGACCAGAGCAGTATATGATGTAAATGTTGTCCATCATAAAAATCAATGGTGCTTCTGCTAAGTGGTCAATATTTATTTAGCTTTAACATTGTTTAATTCAATGCATCAATTAAAGATAGTGTAATGTCTGATTTGGTCCCAAGCTGCTGTTTCTGTTTGTCGTTACCTCATCTGTTTGATATCACTCATGTCTTTTAAGTCTCTGCTCTTTTGTCCCCTTGCATAACTCAAGGACAGGAGTAATTGACGTGAAACTTTTAAAAATTAATTTCACCGCATATGCCACTAACAGAGAGTGCAAGTCCTCAGAATCATTTATAACTTCATGGTGATTGGCCCTGACAAAACAATACCTTAAAAACTCACGAAAGTAAATTATGGTCCAGGCAAATGGCTGAATGAGAGCTGGGACCAAGGCTTGGAGCGCAGCCAGGCAAAAACAAAGTAATGCGCTTTTGATATTAATAACAGAGATGATATTGATCTGTAAGCCAGTGTCACTTCTATGCTCAGGCAAGGAGATTGCTTCAGGCATTTAGTACAGTGAAAGCCACTTTCTATATAAGCCATTTAATTCTGGGAGTCTTTAATTATATGAAATGGAATCCAGTTAAAGGGCTAGATACCTATTTACTCATCTTGGATATGGGCTGTGATTCAGGAAGCTGTCAAAACGGTATATAACTCAATTCTTAGATTTCAAAATGCAGCTATCTTTTTATATGTTTATTTCATCTGTGTATTTCATTGGCTCAGAGCCTGCTGGGAATTTGTAGGTACATGGGCTCAAAGGACAGGATTATATTTTTCAAAAGACCTGAAGCCAATCTTCCTTTTTTGTTGCTTTTAATTTTTTTTTCACACAACAAAAGCAGCAACTCAGATAAGAGAGTCAACATCTTTTACTAAAACACAGGATACACTAGAAAAGAAACAGTACAGATCTACAGTTTGAAAACACCTTCTGTCACACGTGCATTTGCACACATCTGAAATGCACTTGTTGTCCTCAAACAAAAGTGACCAGATTTGCATAAATAAATCACTTGCCTTAAATCTAGTAGAAGAGGTTGTCCCTTAAAATTTTTTCCCCAGGGAAGGATACTGAGGACTACCAGGGACTGGAGTAATTATAGAGAGCTACTAAGAAGGGATTAGACAAACTCACGCTGTTTTCCACATGCACCTTGATGCCAGGGAATCCCTGGAACCAGAGTGTATAGGAGGGAAAACACCACTTTATAATTAAAATCATACAATCACGTAGGTTGGAAAGGACCTTTAGAGGTCATCTGGTCCTGCTTCTGCTCAAAGCAGAGCTAATTTCAAAATTGGATTGTTTTGCTCCGGGCTTTGTAGAGGCCTTGCCCAGCCTTGTCCTGCTTCTCATACATTTCCGTAGCATCTGCTCGCTGCGGATGTCAGAAGATACTGGCTCAGACGCACTCCGCCTCGTGCACCCATCACGCACAGCAGCACACAGGACCACTGCACCACACAATCTCAGACAGTGGTCTGAGAACTAACAAAAGGAATGTGCGGTAGCCTCTCATAATTTAATACTGCTCATAATATGTCTTGAGGATGAAAAGATGAAAACTTGCTTGGTAATAATTCCAAGGCACTATCTGGAACAGCATGCCACATCCTCATTTCAAAGACTTTCACACTTCTCATTGACATTTCCGTGGTCTCAAAATGGCAAAAGATTACCAAAAACTGCACACTTCAGACTGTAGAACTCATTAACCTCACGAATTCAAACTTTTTTATGTTGCAAATGAGAAAGAGGAGGGTAAGTTCAGCTCTTGAAGATGGGTAAAATAAGGGTCCACCAGCTGAAACATTAAAAGACTTAAAATGATAAATGTTGCCATGTGGTGGTGGAATACTATTGTCATTCTGTATGTACTTGGGGTCAGAGAGAAGAAGATAGGAGCAATCAAGATCACCAAGAAACGTCTAATTGTTTTTGTTGGTACATTCAGATATTAGAGAGGCTGCAAGAAAGAGAGTCTGCTCATTTGTCTGGAGGACACCCCTGCTGCACTTCTCAAGTGGGTATATTGGTACAAAATCCACAAAACACCAAAAGACAAAATGTGCCTAAAAATGGTAAAGAACAAAAACGTTGTGTTGTGTTGCAAGTGCTACCAGCCAAGTGTCCACAAACATAATGTCTGCAGTCAACATTCATTCAATTTAATAAGAGTAGTTAGGAAGGAGAACAGTAAAAAAGGATTTGGTGCTATGCCAGCATTCATTTTTCCTCTGTAATCTGTCATGTTTCTCTCTTAATTTCTGTAAATAAACAAGACTAGCCATCTGCCTACTTCGGATGAGGTGCTCGCATGCCGTCTTACATTCTCTCCTGGTTTTTGACTAGAAGCCTCCCAAACGAAAGAGTTAACTCACTTTCTATATTAAATATTTACATAAAAATGTTCAGGAAGGTGTGTGTAAATTATAAATAATGTAAGGCAGGACTGGTCTCAGTTAGAGCTAAGAGACCCAAATCGTATCATCATAATACATTATTCACAAATAATGCATCTATTCTCCTCCATTAGTGTTACTAGAAAAAGCCCCTGAGTGCTTAACTTGAATTTGGAAGAGTGTAATAAACATGAGGTAAACAAATAGCAGTGGGGATGCATCTGTAGTCAAACAAGTGTAAATTAGAGCTCAGCCTAATTCCTCCAAACTACTCGTAGGACAAACACGACACTCTCCAGAAACAAGAGATCAGTTACAAACAGCAAAAAAAGACACTATAAATCCAAATTATTTGGTATAGTTCCCCCCCACAAAGGAAAAAAAAAAAGGTTTCCATGGAGAACAGCATCCTACTGAATATTCTCCAGCAAAGTTACACTTAAATGACCTTCATGTTGTGACAGAAAATGACAAATGTAGAAAATACAAATTTAAAACACACTTGCTCCTAATGCCCAGCATGTGTGCACCTTTTATTGACACAAGAACTGAAACATGCCCCGAGTCCTTTTCTACTGCCGGCCTATGCTATACAGCTCATACCATATAAATGCGTTTTAAAATATTTTTTAAAAAATGCTATTGATCCTCCTTTTTAATCTAAACCACAAATATATGTATGAAAATGCGAAAGTATGGTGAGTGGGCTGCAGTGCACAGGTATTTTCTCAGGACGGTATCTGCTCATGCCTCGTTTGTGTTCATTTATTTTCATATTCTGTTTCCTCTGAGCTGTAACTGATGACTTCTACCCCATTCCTCCTCCCACCCGTGAGATGGACAGAAATTCTACTGTCCCTCCCACCAGTGGGCTCAGTTCCTGCAGTTTCTACCATTTCAAAATCCTCAAAATTATCTGACAACAACTATCTGACAGTCAAATCCTGACGATGAGAGAACCGGGGCTAGATGTGCTGTAAACCCCGGTCAAACACTGGATCCCTCCCTATGAACCACACGGCCACGGAGAGAGGAATGGTCCCAGACACAAAAGCAAAGGCAAAAATGGAAGATGAGATGCTCGTGGTGGCCTAAAGCAAGGAGGGAAAGCAGACACGGCAAATCCTGGGCAGTGGGACGCTCTCCTGCGGCATCTGCAGCTGCGGCTCCAGCCTCCTGCGCGCCCGGAGAGCCGTCCCTGGCACTGTCCCACATCTTCTCGTCAGCCAGAGAGCTGCTTTTCCCCAGGCCCAGAAAAATATAATCAGCTGCTGATTACTGAGAGCCTGAGAAGGGATTTATTAATTCCCCACTGCCTCTCAGCTCTGGAACACGACTGCAGGCCCCGGCCGTCCCCGGCTCCCGGGGCTGGCTCTGCCCGGTGTCTCCTGGGCCTTGGGCCTCTCCACTTCTTTTTCTCACGGGTTTTTATTACTGCAACTTACAGAATTGTTTCAGCAGCTCTCCAGGTAATTCTTTACTTTATTGGGTGTTTTCCTGGAAGCGAAATAAATAATGCCCCCTTCCCCCCCACCACACCCGGAGCCTGATGCGTCCCCAGGTGACACCGCAGTGCCTGGTGTGACGCTGGTGACGGCACAGAGTTGGCGCAGGGCGGTGCCGTGTCCCTGGTCACCCACGGTCCCCTGACTGACCCAGCACAGCCTGTTCCCCGCAGGGAGGGTGGCAAAATCTCTTAATTCAGACGGTCACTTTCTCACTCCGAGTGATTTCAACAGAGACACCTTTCCATTTTTTATGCATTCTTCCACAACATCCATCTCCTTCCCCGAACTTCCCACAAGAAGTCCATTAAGCCAATGTTGGACGTTACATTTGACAGGGACAGGATTCAAAGTATCTGCTGCTTCCACCCACAGTTCCTTTAACACGTCTTGTACAAGGCATGTACCTATCTCTTTCCGTTGGAGTAGGCTGGGAGAAAGGTGAGGATTCTGACAAAGTAATATTTTTCCCATACTTTGCAAGCCACTGCTGGTCCAGCAGTAGGGAAGTTGCCTGGTGGCACACTTATTTGTTGCAAATGGTGACTCAAACATCTGACCTGAAAGATCCGTACGCATAGTACCAGTGAAAAACAAACGATACATCACACAGCCTGCACTACCACAGTGCTAGAGGGAAAAAAAGATGTTGCTTGAAGCCACCGTCTGATTTGGTACAGGGCATCTACATACAGAAATGGGGATTGAGATTTAACTTTTTGTGTACTTGAAACCCTCCCCTTATCCCAAAGCAGCGAAGGGCATGCCTTCTGCTGTACCGTACAAATAGGGTAGGGGGACAAACTATCAGCCAGGATTCCAGCAACAGAACCTGCCGCATTCCCTAAGAATCAAAGGTGAAGACCTAGCTGGGTGGCTCCTGCCAAAGGGAAATGGCTTCCCAGAGGCTGCAGTATTGTTGCCGCCTTCAAACAAGCAAGAAAACAGTCTTAGAAAGCCCAACTTCTCAAGCAGTAAACTAGAGATCAAGAAAGATTCGTGGCTGAATGCAGCTCTTATTTGCATGCAAACGCTACTCGGTGTCTAGCAGCATGATTCTGAGGATCAAAAACAGAAGGTAGATGAGGAATGGTCTTGCAGGTATGACAGGAGAGCTAAGAGGGGTTGCACGCTTGGGCATGTATCATCTTCTCCCATGCCTTTCTGAAAAATCAAAGGCTTTATATGTCACAGAAAAACCTCAAAGCCAAGAAACGTCTCTAGAATTCCTCAACAAAGTTTAAAAATGGTGATGTCACCTAAACAAAAGAGTAACAAAAATAATAATATTAAAAAGTGCTACTAAAGCTTCCCAAACAGCTACTGGGCAACTAAATGAAGGATTCATCCTCCCCATTTTTTTTGAATGTTACAAATGGTTTTGCTATGTTCCTCAGATGAAGGGAGTCAGACACGCATACCTTGGCAAAAAGTCCAGCACAATGGGACCCAAATTTCACGTGGGCAATGTGCATGTTAATTTAAACATTAGGTAACAACTTCATGACATCCTAGAATACACCCCAGGAAAAACTACAGAAAAACACCCCAGAATCAGAGAAAGTGGACTTCAAATAGCAAACAGTTTTTTCCCCTAGTACGGTATTTATCATCCTCTACTCATCAACATCCAATTAGCTCCTGAGCCCTTTCCCCAGTACTGAGGGTTTCTTTTCAACAAATCAAAACAAAACAAAACAGTGTTACAAAAGAAAACAACGAAGAACCCTAACCCCAAACAAAACCCTCGGTGTAATTTATTAATATAAAGACAGATTCATAGAAAAGCTGAAAGCACAGTAACAGAAAAATCCCCATATAAGCTGTTGAGACTCAAAAGAGCTGCTGTAAACTGAGAATTGCAGCCTTACCGCCCAGAACAGATTACTTTACATGATGATGATGATGACGACAACTATCACACAGATGTATTTGGCAATACAAAGATCTGGCAGATCCACTGTCATACCTCCTCCTACTACTCCAGAGGATTTCCCTGGCATTCATGTGCCTATCGAAAAGTATGCATTAATTTAATGCACATATGTATACCAACATGTGACAGCATGTGTGTGTGTGTAGCTACAGAAACATTACCAAAACCTCATTTACTAATGTAGTTTAAATAGTCAGTTAACAAATTAAGCAGCATTTTCTCTATCAGCATGTTTTGTAAATACGTAAGTCTGTTTTCTTCCTCAATCTTTATCATGCAATCTCATTCCCTCTCTTACTAAGAATTTAATAAACAAATAACTGTAATTACTTATAAACAACCTGATTTAATAAGACTTGGGGATGACTACAAAACCACTCTAGTTCTATTATCACACTAAAATACACTAAATTATTCACCAAAGATAATTACATTAAGTGAATTTATAAAGTTGCATAAAATAAAAAGGAGAGAAAGAAACCAGACAGATCCGAGGACCTCATATTTTAATAGAATTTCTTCTGCAAAAGACTAGGTTAATCTCATTAAAATGTTTAGTTTTGTTTATGTTCTTTAACTTACAACACCCATCAATAGCAAATATGCTTTTCTGGCCTCTTTCCATAAACAACTCACTAGAAATAGAACTGTCTGTTTTAAGTCCAAATGCTCCCTTACAATATTTGCATCTCAGTCTCCCACGGGGGCAGCACACAATACTCAGACCCTGAATGCTGACTAAAAATAAATGGCAAAATAACTGACTTGTCCTCCTCGCTTCTGAAGAGTGCTGTGTAAGAAACAGCCTCAAGTGTGCAAAATTATGTGATTTTTCACAATTACTGCATTGCAAGCAGATGAGTGTGTTAACTAACAGCACCAAGAAAACATATTTTTTCCAAAATTTCAAGAGGAATAATATTACTTGTGGGCATATTTATATGCTTATTTAATGTGATAGTGTCCCTTTAAGTAAACTTGTCACAGAAGATTTATTTTTCTCCCCTATTGTCTAAGAGTATAGCGTAAGGAGTACAAAAGGTCCACTGCCCAGGATACAGACCCTAGAGGCTCAGGCTAACAAAGCAGTTGACAGGGAGAGACTGGGTGACACAATGAATGAAATGTTCACAAGATGCTTTTGTTGCAGATAGCAGAAATATAAAAATAAACAATATTCGATTCAAAGAAATGAGGAATAATGTTAGCATCAAAAATACAGTGTTCAAGCACTGGAAAAGGCAGTGGATATAAACTATTTAACGATTTGCAAATACTTTATGATACATCTAGATATAATAATTTTATGCCACTTTCATGGAAATCAATTTCATTATTTTCTCACTTTTTCTAGTTTTTCCATCATTCTCTTCCATTTAATGAATACATGGATTTTGAATATTAGGTAAATAGTCCTTGCAACTGAACACAAAAGGAAAATGATGCAGACAGCATTATGGTCCTGCTTCTCCTTGTGTTAGGCTGGAAATGATATGCAGTAGGGATTACGCTTTGTTTAAAGCTGAGCCTCTGCC
Source organism: Pterocles gutturalis (assembly GCF_000699245.1). Taxonomy (NCBI): domain Eukaryota; kingdom Metazoa; phylum Chordata; class Aves; order Pterocliformes; family Pteroclidae; genus Pterocles; species Pterocles gutturalis. Next base: position 43,713 of record NW_010119117.1, read on the forward strand.
TCTAAAAGAATACATTATACAAATCTTCTAATGTTGTTGAAATTCCCCAAAACTTGATTGTGTCAGACATAATGTGGCAATGAGGTTCTTATCCCTACCTTATGCCGAATAAATATCTAATATCAGAGAGTATAACCTTGGAAAAGTATACACTAGGGAACATCCCTCACGTCAATAATTCATGGTGCTGTTGGTGGGAAGGCACATTCAGCTATCCCCTAGCATTATACAGAATACATTAATGCCCACGCAGCCGCAGCTCGAGGAGAGGTGGTGGGGGAAGGGGAGAGCACAGGAGGGGACTGACTTCCTTCCAGGCCCATTAAAAAAAAAAAAAAAAAAAGCACAACTCAGAATTATGCAAAGTAGCACTCTATCTACAAAAAGCAAAATAAACAAGACCCCCTCCTCAACAAGTCCATAATCAGAATTATTTGAGGGAGAGAGCATGTGTAATATATAACTTTACACGTGCGTGCGCTACAGAGATTTGTCTGACATTTTCTAGCGGTAAGAAACACAGGGTTGGCTTCCCTGATCCAGTGCAGCCAGAATTATGCTGCCAAGAAACTGGAGTAACGCACTGATGAATGGGGCCCCCAGGAGTCCGCATATTAATTCTACTAATGTTAATCCAAAAATCAATACATTTAGGTTCAATTATGTTTCTGTAGGCAAAATACAAGTGCCATTCAAATGAGGTCAAAATAAATAAGGTAATTTTCTGATAGTATGTATCTGCCTTACAGATCATTGCAATTTTAATTAAAGACAAAATAGGAGTAGATTTTAATACAGTTTGGGGTAAAATGATTTAGGAACCAGAAGAATAACTAAGAAACCCAGCACTCATTATCACAAATAATGACACTTTTAATGCAAAATCAGTTTTTGTTATAATGAAAACAGATGCCTCAGCTCCTGCAAGGTGATATGTACAATTCTTCTTTGCTGTTAAATAGAATATGATTTCTTATTTTCACCAACATGATGCACATTTTTATTCAGGAGTAAAAACAAAATGTCAGAATTCATTTACTGTTATTAAGCACATATATTTAACTAGAAGATGCCACTATATGACTGAAGCTGAGGAAACTGGGAATAATTTTCTGTGAATTTTCAGAAGCTGGAGGAAGAAATGCAAAATTTCCAACAACTAATGAAAAATCTCACTCTGGGAAAAAACTGTCTGGTTGCATTCCAGCTTCTGTTCAGATAGCTGACCAAACTCTTCACTTGTTATGTCAAGCGAAGCAAACTCAAAAGCTAACAAAAAAATATCTTACGCAGGCTTAATGAAGGAAAGTAAAATGCCTCTTCCATTGTAACATATCAAAACTGTTATCAATGCTGAGAAAATTATTAATGCAATTATGATTTTTGTTATCATAATTTAGTTGATGCACGTTTTTATGGTAATTTTTGCTCTCCAAACATTAGGAAAAGCATTCATATTAATACTTCAGAGCCATACTCTCTTAAGAGTCCAGATGATCTAAAAGAATGCACAGAAGCTCATGGGCTTAAGTGCTTCATTTGGAAACACTGTGCATTTCTCAGTAGTCATATTTGGCTTGGTTTTCAATACTATGCCGAAAAAGTGTAAAATCAAAACATGAAAAAAAAGAAAATGAACAACAAAAGTGCCAACAGCCTTTAAAATGCTTTCTTCAGTTCTTTGAGTAACAGGTGAAGAACAAGTTCTCACTAGAAGAGAACTACAGCTGGCAGCAGACCTGCATAGGAATCTTCAAATACTAATCAGAAGAGGTTCTGGGCCCACGAGGGGTCTACGAGCCCAATTTGCATTATTTTGGTACTGCTATCTTGAATAACACGCTCTTTTGGCAGCTGCAATATCTGAAGGGTGCCTCTTGCCGAAATCACAGCGACAAAGCGTATCATTCAGCCATCCATGCACCAGAGGAATTTCCTGTGGCAATGCAGACGTTTTGGAGAAATGTCACCTGTCTGGACTGGGTGCCCAGGCAGGGGGGGAGCCTGAAGAGCACATACAATAAATACAGAAACGGCGGGGAAATGAGAGCAGGCTGCTCTGGGCTGTGTTCAGCCTTTGTGACGTATGCTGTAACCCGCTCGCGGGGCACACCGCTGTTTGGAACAGTGACCCTCTTTGGAAGCTTTAACTGAAGAAACTTTTAAGGATACTTGGTGTGAAAACACTGCAAATACTACTTCTTGGTAACCGTAAATGTGAAGAAAACATGCACATTTATTCCAAACCGTCAGCTTAGGCCATACCCACATGCAGAAAAGTGTTCCTGGACTGGTGTACCCTTCTAGCAACTAGTTCAGCCTTGGTTCCAAGCCAGTCCATGGTGAAGACTCAACAACTAGAATTATACAAAAGAGTTTCCACAAGGAATTTTTATTTTCTTATGTGACTTGATAAAGCTGTGCCACGTGTCATAGACTTACACAGTATTTCAGAAGACTTACAGCAACCTTCCTCAACAGCCAGCTGCTTCCTGACTAAATATCTAAAATACCTCAAAGTAAGTATTTCTTACAGAGATGAACAACATTAAAATTTCAGGATGGGGCTACTTTCAGTGAGGGGGTTTTCCTAATATGATTCATCTTCATTGTTGAAATCCCACACTTCAGTAAGAAATGGGACAAACCAAGAGTTATAACCAGGAGTCATATTTGCAATTTCTGGTACATTAATATATTCACTTCAGAGGTAATACTGAGGCAGCTTCCAGCAGAGCTCGGAACACATACATGCAAAACTGCCTTTCCTGAAACCTTTACTGTAGCGGGACAGCTTTTCTTGCCTTCTTTCTTTCTCCTTTCTCTTTAGCATTTAGGAGTTTGAAAATCTGTAATGCATCTTTTTCAACACGCAGGTGTATTCACTCTCAGCTAAACTGAAGGCCCAATCAGCATACATAAACTCTGCCCCTAAGCAGTCTGTACTGGTTTGTACAGAGATTAGGATTGCTTTGAATTACACATGCAATCAGGACATTTCATAGAGCAAATTGTGGTCATTTTGACAACTATACAGCAAGCTTAATTTCAGGCCCAAGTATATATGATATTCAGAGATACAATGAGGTAATTTAACATTTAAAAAGGGGAGTATATAGTATAAATTAGTAGAAAAATCATGACACTTACAGACTTGTTCTAAAGATGTATTGTTCCTTTTTCTTCAGAAAAAAACCCACCAGTTTCTATTGAGAATAAATTAACCACTAAAGAATTCCATTGATGGCCAATTCATACTGGAAATCTATTTTAAACTTGTAAGAGAGAGGAAAGGAAAAGAGGGAAGAAAGGAGGGAGGGAGAGAAGAATGCAAATACGTGCAGAATGCATGCAGAAATACCCTACTTCCAGCATGCAGTCTGCAGAACATCAGCCCACACCACAGCAAACCATCCCTCTCAGAGGCTATCAGCTATTCTTGTAACTGCCAGCTTTTCAGAAAAAGCACAGTCCTCACTGTAAATACACATGTGTACACCTTTGAGCTGAGAAACCTTTTCTATTTTTCGAGATACGGGAATCCTAAGCATGGAGGGGATGTCACACGAGGGCTTGCTCCTCTGCCCCATAAACCAGACTACAAAAGCTGCAGTGATAAATATAATATTGATCAGATGCCTCTAGAGATCTGTATGTTGCTTATGCCTTTTATTCCAAAACATCCTGCTATGTAATTAAAAAAAAAAAAAATAAAATCAGACATGCATTTGAACCCTAATCTCTTTGAAACAACTTTTTCCTCTCTGTAAACTTACGTAAAAGTACGCACACTACTTTCTTTATAGGCTTTTACTGCTCTCTTTATATGCTTTACCAACTTCTTCAGACTGAAAACATCTTCTTTTCAGGGACTCCATTGAGCTCTTGAAGGAAGCGTGCGTTTGCGCGTGCACACCCATGTACTGAATCAGGTATTCTGAAGCTAAATGGCTACAAGCTGAATTTACACAAACTGAACTCCTTAGCTGATACAGTAAAAATTCCACCTGTAATATCTTACACAGGCTTGGAAGAGTTGTTTTTGTCATTTTTCCCTTCCATCTGAGTGAATGTTTGTTAGAGTTCAAACGTATACTAAACAAGGGAAATTCTTAGGCTTTTAAGAACCGCAGTTCATCCTGTTCTTAACCTTTATGGATCTGCACAGCCCTGCTTCAGCTCCCAGCTGAGATGCACCACAGAAGCTCTTTTTGGGTAAAAGATACTTTGGGCTGAAGCGAAGTTATGTTCTATCAGCTGGTGCACTCTGTAGGTGCAATTTTTGCCTTCAAAAAGCTAGAAGTTCTCTGAATATTTGATTAGTACCATAAACACTGGACCAGTAAGAGGTCAAATGCCAAGAGCAGAATACATAAGACAGGAAATATTGATTACTAGGACTTACCGTGGCCTGTAGCAAAGATAATGCTGCTCTCAACTACACAACTCTCATACTAGAAGCATCAATGTTTTTTCATTAATCTCTGCTACAGTCTGTCTTCTAGTACACTACCTCCTTTCAATTAAAGATTTGCATTTAAAGGCATAAAAAACTAAACTTGTTTTAGAAAACATGTTTTAGAAAACTTGCTATTTGGAATTATGGAACTTTTTTCATACTTTGATCGATAGCAACATTATCATCTTAGTCTGATTTATCACTCATCATTTTACACTCCTGCCAAAAAGGGTTAAAAGCCCTATTTTTCCAAGCATTTAGTACCTGACCTTTACATGGCTAATTTTACTACCCTGACAGAATTTTTAGACATCTGTATTCCTTAAAATGCACCATGATAGTAGCTGGAATCTTCTAATTTCTTCAAACTGTATCTTCCCAATTATTTATTTAAGAGCTGTGTAGATAAGCTCTCCATTCTCACCTAGATCACTGATAAGAGAGGAAATGGCCTTTTTAGAGTGTTCCTGCTTTTTAAAGCAGACAGAAATAATAAGGTTGACAAAGGAAAAAGGAAAATTGAGCATTATGAGGGTAATAACTTAGAAAGTGTCAGATTCAGAATAATTGAATTCAATGACATTTAATGCTATGGAAAACAATAGCAGCAGCCCAGCCGCCCATCTGATTCATGTCTAGTTCATGTTTAACAAAACAAGGCTAAGGGTCATGCAGTCATGAGTCCCATAAATAACCTGTTAATGGGATTTCCAAACAAGCTGTCCTCAAAATGGTTTTTCGGCTCACAGAAAGAATATTAAAATGCAAATGGATTCGGGCTGTGTCCTCATAAACAACCATGTTCATTTAACCTCTGACCTCAATGTTTAACTGCCCATTCCAGCAATTTGTACAGTATTAGCCACAGCATGCCACTCCAAAGTGCTATCTTTGAGAAGAGAGGACTAAACGATTGGGTTACTAGCTGTGATGCCCAGTTAATCAGTTTATAGGCATAAAACTATCCTTTTAAAACTTCCCTTTAGTTAGTTGACATTTTTGCTAAGGGATGACGAACAAGTGCCAAGAAATGTATTTTGAAACACTGACTGCACAGTGCTGTGCGCCAGCGGGACTAAGGAGCAGCCGGAGCATCTCGGCAGAGGCTCCATGCGGCGTCCCCCGCCTCCGCTCGCCCCCACCACCCCACAGAAGCCCTGCGGTCGCCAGCCTGTCCCCTCCAACACAGCGTGTTATTAAAGATTTATGTTTAGTTAGCTGCACCATTGGCTTATAGAAGACTATTCCTTAAAAGTTAGATCTAATCCCAGAAAAGTTAGAGCTGGAAACTTTTTTTCTGTAACAGGCTGAAAGCAGAGTCATTAATGCAGTGATCGGTCTAATCCAGAGCATTTGTCGCTGCTAATTATTACGGACAAGCCTCTTCATTGAACCACATCCTCTTATCGACATTAGGATGCATGAGCCGAGGCTGTTGTTTTAAACGCACTCATTAACCACACAAATCAGCCCTGTTGACAGAGCGCTTTTGAATTAAGCTTCAGACTGTAGTCATTGGACAAGGAGCAATTTATAATGCCATTAGCAACACTTGCGAAGGTTACAGGCATCAAAAATTGTTCAGCCGTAATTATTCTTAATGGATACAAGGAATAAACTGACGCAGGACAGCTTTTTCATTAGCTTTCAATCAAGGCTGATGGCTTTGAGAAATGTACAGTAAGTGCGTTTTGGGGAGAAATAATGATGTTGCAGCACCTTTCATTGGAAAATGCTCTCAGTTCAGAACTTAACTTTTAATAACCTTAATTTGATATAATTAAAAAATCCGATTTGCTTTGAAGATCTGGCAGTGAATTGTTTTGGCTGCTGTTTAACCCTTTTTCTAGTTTTCATCCCAAACATGCTAAAAAAATAAAAATCTTCATACACTTTCCGTTCTCACGGAAAGCATTAGACTTTTGATTTCCTACACTCCTAGCACAGATTTTTAAAGTGAATTCAGAGCACTTAGAGAATTAGGAGAATTTTACAAAGTTTATCTAACCCCAAAAAGGTACCAGCACATAACATTCTCCATAAAATTCAGTCGCAGATTCGCAGACAGATCTATCAGTTTTGTTCACCTACAGAGAAATAAATTCTGAAACCTTGCACTCCTCTTCCAGAGACATGGGCAGACATATATATATGTGTGTGTGTGTGTATATATACACATGTACATCCTGTTCTAACCTTCATCCACGAGCAGGTACTCTTCACCCCTCTTAGCCAGGCTTCTGAGCTACGTGGCACTTTTTGGCCTGATGCAGATTCCATTCCCATGTTCTCTGCCCAGTGTCCCCTTACTATATACCATAAACTTGCATGTGAGGTGATGTCATTTACAGAATTCAAAATCATTGCTAGTATCGCAAAGAACACAGTAACGGTGCCACTTCTCACTGAGAAGCAAACCACCAAGAACGACGGATTATTTTGCTTCTTTTTCTAGTACAGCAAGGTACCAGCTTTTGGTTCAAATATTCACAATCGTTGCATCTAGTGAATCAGCTTAGTGCTTTATCGGCTAAGAATAACATTCAAACATAAGGGCAGTGAAACAAGCACAGGGGCTGCAATGGAGTGTGCTTTCTGTATTGGGACATCTTAATCTCGTTACAGTTGACTTCTTAGCACCCAGCCCCTTTGGGCCTCAGGATACTAACATGATGGAAAACAGAGTCAGGAGGGTAATAAGCTTTGTTTCAATCAAGAGAGGCTACTGCACTGCACAGAGTGATGGAAAGAAGTCTTGAAAGAAGTCCCAGACAATAAATTAGAGAAAATGTACAGCCGGTGTCTATGCTGCCTTGTTGGTTTAGGGAAGTCTGTGAAGAGACAGCAAATAAAAGGAAGAGTATTCATCAAGATGTAATTTTTACTCAGCTCTGTTACTTCTGAAGACAGAACACAAGGAAGAGTGAGGAAGTCTCATTTCTTGAACACATTCTCTAAAGTCCAATGTGACCAGTTAAACCACGTGCCACATCCCACTGTTAGCCAAGCCATCTCATTTAGCTGTACAACATTGCTGCACATTTCAAGTTGAAAAGAACCAGACATATTAATTACCAATGTTACAGAAGCCTACACTGATATTCTGTAAAGAAACTGATCTTGAAATTTGATCAGTAAAAGTGTTAGTGAGATTTACTCAACTATGACTAGTAGAAAGTTAATATGAATAATTTCTGACTTCATTCAAGTTAACTTTCCAAACCTAGGAACTGCTAGTCAGATCTAACTTTTGGATGGCAAGACCACATATGTATTTTCTTGCATATGCTTGTGCATAGAAATATTCATCCTCATTCCTTTAAAGCACAGGTAAAAAGGTAAAACAAAACAATTTAGGTTTTAAATTTTGTAACTTTTGTCCAGTTACAATAACAACATGGTGTCTGACTCGAAGGTTATCCTTGGCTCCGAACAATGGATGGGATAGAGGTCCTGCTCCAGTCTATCAGAAAAATTTAATAACCATTAAAAAGCAAGCAGAGATTTGTATCACTCAGTTTTTCAGTGTCATTGTTCCAGTCTTCACAGTGGAGAAGCAGCACATTTCTTTTAAGTAAAATATTGCTGGGAACTCACTGCTTCAGCAATTACCTCTGAAACACATTGTTTTCTCAAAGCCATTAACATGTCAGATCATGGCAGTGCTTGACATCCAAACACGCCTTGGAGAGCTGCAATTCAATTTAAGGATCACCTCCTCTGAACAGGCCAACCTGCAAATTTCACAAAATTGGAGAGAAATTCTCAGGGCACACTTTGATCATGCCGCTTCCTAAATTAAAAACAAAACTGTAAGTGTTAAACATCTTTAACAGGACATTAAACCTCAGCCATAATCCAGAAGAGGTCCCTTAATGAGTAATGACATATGTTGCACAGGCAGTTATCTCCTAATGTTCAACGCTGAAACAGTACGAAGGAATGGCACAGTGTTCAAAAGGGATGGATCACCACTAATGAGAGGATAATTTGAAGCTGCTCTTCTGAGAACCCCAGAGGAGACTTTCCATGGCTGCAGCATGGTGAAGGATGCAATACGCCATCTCATCACACACTTTACAGAGAAATGGGAAGTGACAATGTGATAGAACAAAAGCTGAGATAGAGACAGAAAATGGTCTAGGTCACGTGGAGAGTCCCCAAAAGGGCCACCTTCTTCTGCTCCCCAAAGTAAGTCTTGGTGCAAATTAGTTATATCTCTTTATTCCCCTTCACCCAGCTGAGCACTGATGGGGCACTAGGCAGAGGAGAGCGCTGCCCTGCAAGGGAGCGTGGTGTCGGTACCGGCTGTGGAACACACAAAATATCACCAAAGAAGATGAGACAGGGCAGGAGCCTGGGAAGTGACAAGTGAAGGCCGTGGTCTAAATCAGGAAAGGAATTCAACTCCTCTTTTATTAAAAAAATAGAAAACTCTTCAAAACCAGGTTTTGAAGTTCTTCCCCTCATTTCTTAGCACTATCTTCTAACATGTTACAGTTAGTCATTGTGTTGGGAAGATCATCATCCCAGCAGGGAAACACAGGGTGAAAGAAAGGGGTCTTGCAGCCAGCAAGCAGACCTTAAGAGTGGTGTCAGGAAGACAGAGGCCACGCACAAGAACAAAACAACAGAATTTGGCAGTGGGGTGGAGAAAAGAGCTCCCAATCACAGACAGCCCCGGGTTTGCTGGCAAGGACTTTTGCAGGGCTGGGGCAGGCAGGAAGTTTATGAAGTTTCAGCTGCTAAGTTTGCCTTCCCATTCTTAGAGATGCACCCAGCCAGAGGGGAGCATCGTAAGGTGCGACTTAAGTCACCAGGCAGCCTGTCCTGGCACCAGGATGAACCACTGTGAATTCAGGCAGGTCATTCATTCCATGCTGCTCTTCCCTTCTGTAAAACTATGACTGAACAATGACTTTTCCAAGTGATACAAATATTCAAGGCTAATGACTGTACGGCACCCTACAGATTACGGTTTTTATTTAGCTTTGCCAAATTATCATTCCCTGTCCAGCACCTTTCTTACTTTGGTATTTTTTGGTTGGTTGGTTGTTTTTTTTAAGACTTATCTTCAGCCATTTAAAAAGGAAAGCTGCTGGAGACCACTTGTAAATGCTTCTTCCACTACTGAAAAAGCCTCGATTTGGTGACAGAGTATTTAATAATCATCGATATGAAACGCGTAACTCAGCCCTCCTCCCTTGACCCTTCCCTTCACGTAAAGACATATGCAAATTAAGTGAATAACAATCAATTTAAGATGTTGCCACTTGCTGAAGCAGGCATTACTGGTTTCTACTTGATTGTTCCTGTGTCTAAACCAAGGGAACTGCTTCCAGAGACAATGATGACTTTACACTGCATTGCAAAAGTTATGATAGGCATCAGAGCTTGAATGAACCTGTACCATATTTACTATATCACATTTGTTACTTCTGTAGCACCCCTGAGCTCTGTAGAGAAGGTCTTTTAAGTGAAGACCCAGCTAGTCCAATAGCCTGTCCCTGGCAGTGGTCAATAGCTCACGCCCAAGGAAGACCCCAAGAACTGCTACGCAGGGATTCTTTTCCCACATTCTTTGCCACCTTCTAATATTTAGTAGCCTAGGGGCTTCTTGAGCCCAAGGTCACATGTACTGATGTGAGCAGCTCTACAGCTCTCTCTTTTGGTTAACTGTGTATGTGGTAAATAATAGCTTCATGCGGCACCCTCCAGACTGTTCACTGAAAGAACCAGCGCACAATCAGTTTTTTTCAGCCTGTCACCCGACCGTGTTTCCTGATGCCTTCTCCTAGCTCACTCTGTCCTTTCTCATCCAGAGACAGAGTAAAGCCCCTATCTATTGTTGGTGTCATTTGGTGGTTTATTTCCAGTTCTATTATGTCCTTTTTAGACAGGGGCTCTAGAACTGCACAAATTTACTGTGCGGGAGGCCACAGACTTATACACTGTTATAGCAACCCTTTTCCACTTTGCTGTCTGTTTCTCTCCCAACATTTTCAAGGATTTGGATTCCTTTTCATGGCTACTGTCGAGTGCTGATCTAATATTTTCACAGATGCATGTACGATAGCTTCAACATCTCACTTCTCGGCAAGAGCAAGCAGCTCAGAGCACATTTTTTATGTGGAGTTGGGATTTTTTTTTTCTTAAATGCATCACTTTGCATTTATTTACATTGAATTGCATTTGCTGTTTTAATGCCTGCTCAGTCTCATAAGGCCCATTTGCAATTCTTCATGGTTATTTCACTTCTCTTTTCCCAAATAACTTGGTAGATCAAAAGAAGTGTTTTTCAGGAGTGGTTCAGAGGAATCTGGTTGCTAAAGGCAGAACCTCCACCATCCTTTCAGCCAACTTTCCTGACTTTTCTAGTCTTCCTTAACACTCTATTCTCAAAAAAAACAACCAAACCAAAAACCCGTCAAAAGGCCTAATCTAACATCAGAGTAGAGATGAACGAGTAAAACTTCAGTGCCCTTCATCTAATAGCCATTTCAGCAAGCTTTTCAGCAGAATGCCAGTCTGTGCTCTTTCCTCGGAGAAAGGCAACGACCTCATGGCCAGCTGTAATGCAATGCTGTCTCAGAAACCTCTCGCATGCAGGACTGAACAGCTTTCTACCACACTCACTAAGTGTCTCTCACGTGCAGATTCCAAACCACCAGATAACAGCCAAGAATCACTACACTTCCATATTCAAACAATGGTGTTCCTGCACTATAGAAGTAAATGCTATCATATGGAAAATGAGGGGCAACATTTGGAAGAGAATCCAGACCAGCAAATTTGCAGCCCCACCTCGTGCCTCCTCCAAAACTGCCAAGCAGGGTAAATCTGTACTCTCAGTGTCCAAGCCTAGTACGTCACCTCTACCGCCCATCTCAAAACATATAAACCACCTGAGCACGACACTGCAGACAACAAGGATTATGGATTAACTTCAAGGATTAATTGATGAAGAAAGTATCAAGTAAGCAAATACTAAGAACTCCCACTTCTATCATGTGTGGAATTACAGAAAGCATGTCAGATTCTCCTCGTATACAGGTAAGGAAGGTTCATTCACTAATTAAGACCAAGTGCCTCATTTATTTTCAGTCTTCTAAACTTCTGCATGCAAAGAGTGTTGGGTTTTTTTATTATCTTTTGACAGAGCTCTCTAAAACTGAACTGGAAGCAAATCTGTGAGATCATTTCCAGTTAATAATTTGAAGTAAAATATGATTTTGAAACAAACTTGTGAGAACGTTAGCTATGATGATGAAGAATCTACCAGGTGTTCCAAAATTGCAGGAAAATATGAAGGTGAATGAGACTAGGTCAGGTTAAATAAAAGGGATCTTGGTTCCCTTCTCCCATTCCAGAATAAACTCTCATCTCAGTTTTCCTAACTGAAGTCTGGCATGGTGTAAAAACAAACTCCACATTTATTGGGCTTAAATCACTTAAATCATTTATTGTGCATTCCTAGTTAATACTACAAGAGGACAAAACCCAAATGCTAAATTCTACCAGAGTCAGAGGTCCCTATCTCTCTCCATAGGACTAATGCGCATTAAAGCTTCCCAGAGTCACATTAATTTAGATAGTATTTTTCTAAGACAACATGAGGAGGCCTGGAGGAGAAATAAATATGACTGAGCTAAAAATTGCAATACCTGGGATTTGGGATGATTATGTGAAATTCAAGCTCCAAACTCAAAACTATTGACCAAAAGCTCTCCACCTCTGTTCTGGGTTTTTTAAACTTTTTTTTTTCTGGTCACACAATTCCCTGGTTTCCTAGATGACAGCTCTACTTTAAGCAGGGGGGAGTAACCTCTTTTTTCACTGCATGGTGTGCAGCGTTCCCCCCCTCCGCAGTGGAGCAACAGCAGGGGGGCTTGAACACTCACAGGGGCAGAAAAAAGGACAAGAAAATGGTCTTTGTTCCAGGCAGACAGTACGAGGTCATGTTACTATGGCAGCAGGAACCATTTCCCCTCATTCTAGCAAGTAGTTCAACTTTGCCCATAGCTTACTCCCTGGGAAGCCTCACCCAGAGTTCAGGTTTGCGTATGTGGGATTAGGGGTCAACAACACCATGACAATGGCCCAGTCAAAAGCAAAGAAAGCTATGATATGGCAGAATCAAAGGGTCGGTTCACCAACCACTGGGGGCTGGCTCGGACAGAGAGGTTAGAATGCATCCTCTCACTTGAGGCTAAAGTTCCTGATTTAGCTATTTTGCGCTTAGCATACAAAAAGCCTAAACAGTGAACAATAAAGATGACGCTGGAGCAAACAATAAAAGATGAGAAGACAGTGCTGACACAAAAACTGTGTATCACGTGCCCAATGCTGTGTTGTATTTGCTAGCTACATAACTGTTACATTTATGGGCATCTTAGATTAATGCAGTCATTCTTCCTGCATTGCTCTTTACAATTGTGAACAACATACTAATGGGACAGGAATACTCTTTCCAGTTAAGGAGGAAGGTAATGTAAGACAAATTAAATATAGTAAACAGCTGCTGTTGAAAAGCATGAAATTTATCAAGAGAAGACACTGAAGAACTGTCTACTTCTGGTGAAACATTGATGTGAAAGACCACTCCAGTCTCACTGGAGCGCAGATATTTAAGTGATATTCAGGCCCTTCAGCAGCTCACATTACAAGGACTTCTTCCACCCCTCCGTCAATATTCTTCTTTTAATATGTGGCAATAAGGCTCAGATACATGAAGGCAGGTATTTGTTGCATAGCTTGAATTAAGCCATTTAAGCTCCACAGAAATCCCATCAAGAAAAGTCAGTCCAGATTGGGCTTTATGCTACAGCAACTAAAACATGATTGGTACCCGAGCTAGACAGCCTAAAGTTATATCAGGTACATCTACCTTGTACTGTAATAATTTCTGTGACTGCAGGGTAGACATCTGTAGCCTCTGGAGATTCACTGTCAAGGCCTCAGGAAAAACCTGTCCGACGCTTTTCTGTAACAGACGAACGCAGATTGCAAAAGGGACTTCCCCTGAGAGAAAGGTGCAAGAGAGTAAACTGACATAGTTCCAGGAAAAAGCTAACGTGCACACCTTACTTTCTTATCTATAATCTGAAGACTGATTTGTCTCCTCCTATTAGAAAAGGAGTTGGCAGCTAGACAGATTTACAGCCATAATTCCTCTTGCCCTCCATAAGGCAGGTTGCTATGGGATGAAAGGATCTTCCAGCCTATCCCACAGGAAGCACAATTACAAAGGGAAATGGAAACGCACCCCTGTTTCAAGCTACAGGACTGATATTCTAATTTACAGCACACTTGCATTCTTGGATGGTGTAAGACAATTCCCTGCCATAGTCGTAGTTGCACCTCAGTTTACTGTGAGAGGGGGAGACCAGAGCGAGAATGGGGTATGCTGAGCTTCAGTGACCTAGTCAGTCATCGTGTTCACATGGCATCTTCTTTCATTCTCTCATTTAGGAAAGAATAGAATAGTCCAGTCGGAAGGGACATACCACAATCATCTAGTCCAACTGATGTTAGTCATCAGCACAGATGACAAGAATGAAGCCTCACTTCAGAAGACAAGTAAGGAGAGCAAATTGTTCTACGGAACTGAAGGCGAAAGGAATGGGTGGGTGTTAACAGCAGAGAATTTTCGACTCTCAAGTGCATAATGAAACTAACTGGACCACTGAGTTTACGTAGAATGAAGCAAATTTAAACTTTTAAGAAGTTCATTCAAATAACAACAAATAATAACAAACAGTAACAACAACAGCTGTTGACAAATCTAGCATAACAAACGAAATAAGCTGTTTAGGACAGACATATTTGTAAGACTAAAATGTGTTTTAAGGACTCAATTGCCAAGAGATACTATGTGAGGCTTAGTTATCTTAGCAGCTACTTAAACATTTTGGCTAGAGCCTTTAATTCAAACTTACTTCTTGTAAATACTGGAAATCAACACAAGCAAGAGAGAAAAAAAGAATGCAAATACTTACCACCAAATGGAAGCATTCCACAAAGCGGTCATTTTTTCTCAGGCTGTAGGACAGATATCACTTTCGGCAAGGAAGACCACAAAGCTTCATGCATATGTATCTGCAAAAGAAATAAACTCTTTTTCTTAATTCTCTATTGGAAGCTGCTAAATAATTTCCATTTTTCAAGAAGAAAAATATTGAAACGTAACTACTTAAGTATGTTTTATCACTTTCTGTAGACTAAATGCATAACAGAAGGATTAAATTAGCTGAAACACCGTCTAAGATCTCTCTCTGGTCAAGCCATAAAACAAAGATAATTGATGCAGGTCTGTGGCCAAATCTTCAAAGGAATGGATTTATTTACTGAACATGCCGGGTGCACACAAGAAAAAACATTTACTGATTAGCCATCAACAGCACCGTGCCACCCTCATGCGCCATACTATTGGTTAGATTTACTTGGTCAATGTGTATTTCTAAGCTATTGTCTCCTACGAGTGAACAGCACAATGGCTTTTGCGGAGAAGCAGGACTGCGAAATACCAAAGACATTAAAAGTCTCCATGACAAAGGGTCCAGGGCAGCTGGGCTCAATTCCTAGTCCGAGAGAAGCAGAGATAATCCACTAATCCTGAACAGAGAGGGACAGAGCATGCCTGCCACCCAAGCCAAGTTCCAGAAAGATTTCTACACAAATAAAGAAGCACCTTTCTCTTTGACATCATAGGTTATGGGTGTTATTTTGGGAGTAGCAGTTCTTCTCATCATGATCATTCTTTTCCACTGAGGGATGAGTTCTGTTTTCACAGAACTGACTGGGAAGGCTACACCTTCAATTTCTCTCTGATTTTGAGGCATTCAGAGAAAAGGAAGCCATTTGGTACTCTAAGAGCCTGCTTTCCTCTTTTTGTTGCATTTTAAAGTGGTTTTGCTACATTGCATTTTTAAAAGTAAATTATGGCAAACTGATCCATTCTTAAGGATGGGCAAAGCACGCCCTTTACCTAGTGTGTTAAGCCATTGAAATGAGAGAAAAACCTGCTTTAGCTGTTTCTACAAGTCCAACAAAATCTTCAAATACTCTGCTAGCTTTGATATAATTAATGAAGAAATCCCCTCTGTTCTGCTGGGCACTTCTCAGTCCCATTTCTGTGCTACAGTCCCACACAGACACAGTCACAGAGGAGTATTAGGTGTTCCACTTTAAAATCTAAACTTCTACGTTCTAAGGCAGTTGTCTGCATCTCTCAGATGGCCTGACATACTAACCACCTGTGAAAGCTGCAAATCAGGTGTATTCTATTTAATAAATTAGGACTTAAGCAGGACTGTCAGTGGTGAAGCTCATCAAAGACCTGTAATTTTTTTTACTAGCAGCAAGAACCTTTTTCCTAGAGAAATAGCTTTCCCCCCCCCTCCTTTTCTTCAAAAATGAAGTGTCATCCATGCTTTCACCACCTGCAGGCTGTCCTGGCAACTGACCAAGAGTCTGAAGGTTGTATTTAATTCGCATAAATCAGAGCTGATTACAGTTACTTTCTCCATTAATACACTGAGTACTGATTAATAACTGGTAATACAAAGAATGTACCGATGCATTTGTGCGGGTCTGAATGCATGCTTGATGCCAAAAATGTTTCTGAAAACAAAACTCTTGTTCCAAAGCACTCCCTCTCAACACAAAGGACAACCAATCTACACCAGAACTCAGTCTTTGTTCCAAAAGGAAGAGAAAGGCTCGATAGTTTCTTTGGTTCCTACAGGACACATCTGGGGCAGGGCCGAGAGATGTGAGCTGCTTTCCTGGTCCCTGTCTGGTTCCATACAGACGCTTCCAGCACAACTCTCAACACCCCTCACTGCCCTCCTGCGTTGTCTGCACTCACAGCTGGATTGCATCAGTAAGAAAACACCATTAAGTGTAAGAGGAACAAACTGTTTTCTTCCTGCCTGTACTAGACAGATGCAAGAACCTTATTCATCACAGCACATCTTTTATTTCCATATGACAATATACATTATCTACCAGCATATTTATTACTTATATAGATGTGAGTTATTCACATGGAAAATTGATTTATCCATCAGATAATTAGTAAACTTCAACAACTGCAAAAACCCCTTAGCAATCAGTTGACATTTAATTAACATACAATAACTGTCTTATTAAATCTCCATTAAATACCTGTTGGAGTTAATTAAAACCCATATGTAGAATTCAACGATTCCTGGGGAAACCACATTATAGTTCAACAAGAAGAAGCCTGGAACTGAGTTGCTCCAGTTTAAGGCAAGGATGGTACCATGTGTCAGATTCTAACACTTCATGATAATGTAAAAACATTACATGAAAAACAAGAATGAAAGTAAGTGAAAGTCAGAATAAAGTCAGATTGCAGAAAACATCAACAACAAGGATTTGGAAATCTACCTCCTTGTTGTTGACCTAGCCTTATAGTATTCAGGACTTCTCTTCTACATACAGTAATTTTCTGAACACCTAAGCATATGTATAAAAGTGAAATCAAATGACTGCCTCAGACTTGACAGAACTGCTGAACTAAGAACCATGCGCTGTCCTCTATTAAAGGGCATCACCTTGAGAAGATAAAGCTTTGTAAATGTTGCTCTAAAAGTTAGTATTCTCTGCTATTGGCTATTATATGTATTTATAGAGGTTGTAATAATGATCTTCAAAGAATGATGGTGCCTAACCACGTTTTATGCAACCATTACAAAACCCAGAAGTCAGTACTCTGTTAGCAGAAATATAGATTTATCCCTATCAAGGTACTAAAGTATACTCAGAAAGAGAACCTGCTTTTGAAAATAGCAAAATAGATACTAAAAAGGAAAAACAAACCTCTAATCAGACAGAAAATAGTGGTCTAACAGCTAGGAGCAATACTCGCAGTAATCTAGGGACATTCAGGTTATAATGAGAGGACATGATTCATTATTTGTGACTCAACTTATTTTAGTTTGAGGTCCCTGAATAATTAACCTGCTTTGTTTCAATTCATTCAAATCTCCATCTCCTACTGCTTATGAAATTGTAACCTGTTCTACAAAATAAATAGTTACATTGCTTGCTGAACTACAGAGACTGATACGAAAAATGCTATTGATGGTTATTCTTAGGATTCAAGTATTTTACTCAAAATAAAACTTAACATTGCTTTGTTAAAAAAAATAATTTTGAGAGCAAGTATTTTATCCTGATTACTAAAGAATACAAATTGATATTTTTATGCTGACATTGTATCCAATTTATTGTTTATAAAAATCTCAAATAAAAGAGTAATTTTCTAAAATTATCTCTATTTAGAAATTGAATAAGTGGTTTAAAATAAATTATTGCACAATATGTCTATTTAGAAATTGAATAAGTGGTTTAAAATAAATTATTGTACAATATCAAATCACAATTATATAGAGACTTGAGTCCAGCTAATAATATTGTCATTTATGATCACTGATAATGCACAACTGAAGAGGGACTATGCTTATGTAAACAGAAACTAAGGTAACTTTTCCAGTTGCACCATGAAGGATATTGAAAATTTGTAGTATTTCACTTGGTGTTATTCTCGTATTATATTTTAAACCACGCCTTTCTAATTCTCCTATTTTTCTTCATACCTTCATGTCTGCAATACAAA
>NW_010119117.1:61836-64209 GCF_000699245.1 Pterocles gutturalis
GAAATATTACTGTTGCTGGAAATTCATCTGTCATTTTACAAATCTTTTTCAAAGGAAGAAATAACAGGTTGTGTCAGTGAAAGAAAATAACAGAGACAAAAATAGTATGCTCTTTGCTCCCAGGAGGACAAATCAAGTAATATTTACCTCTGAAATTATGAACACAAGATCAGAAAGGATTAGAACTAACGTCTCTGTAAAGAGTATATTCATAAGAGAGGAAACCTAGGACGCTAGAATTACGGTCTCCTGTGCAGAAGGAACGAAGGCAGATTCCACAGAGGTCGTTTTCAACAGCGGCTACATCGTTGAGAGCAGAGTAAAAGCATAACCAGCAAAAGAGACCACCTTCCAAAAAGAACACACAAGTGTCCTCATGCAGCACTGCAGTCAAGGGGACCTTGGAGAGAGAAGACGAAAGACCCATTTCTCAGTATTTGCTTCTCTCCAGGTGTGGGCCAAAGGCTGCAGAGTGCTCTGCCCGGCTGCCGCGCTGTTCCTGGACCCCCAGGCTCACGGGTGAGGTGAAACGGGACACGCCTGCTGAGAACGCTCAGAACAGAGCTCCGGGGAAATCACACACACTTTCCTGGGGTTGGGGTCACCACCCTGGCACGGCCTCACTGCTCGGCTGGTATCACCGAAGTACAACACAAACTCCACTTGCTACGATGCGCTGGAATGGAAGAGATGCTTCCTCAGCCGATCTCCATTAATTGCATGTATTTTAAATTTAAATGGAAGCGACAACAACAGAACATAAAACCAGGGCACATTCTCACTTCCAGTACATGTATGTGCTTCCACAAATTTGTTTAAAAACAAATAAAGCTAACAAAAGTCAACAAAATTCAGGACAGAAAACATTTGTTTTTGAATTACAATAACCCAAAATGAACTTTACGGCAGAGCAAAAAATAGCCTAAAGTCTGTCTAACCAAAGCTGGCTTGGCTAAAAAGGTGAGCATCAGGGAGGTCAAGGCAAGAATGTACTTTGAAGACCTGCAGACACTCAAAGAGAAGTGGAACAATCCTCTGAAATTCTGCCTTATTTATTTGAAGATAAACTTGCAGCACCAAATTTCTGAATATTTCATTCTCAGGAAATCTTCAGGTGAGCATTCTGTATGAAATACCCTTCTGTGCTACAAACACACTGGATTTCTGACAGCCACACTGATGCTACACAGACCACACCCCCCACCCCTAAGTCGGGAGCCCACCGGGGTGTGCGTACGCCCCCTTCTACACAGGCAGTTCTGACGGGGACAGTGCATTTCACTTTTCTCTAGTTAGTGTATTATTTAAGAAATGTAAGTTGAGTAGAATTTTAGTTTCTTTCTCTCCTGCAATGCCAAATTATTAATAGCATACTCAAAATGAAACAAAAACAAAAATTATGTAGTTGTGTAAAACCTTACAACACTGCTTTGCATTCATCACAGATGGACACAAGGTCTTCTCACAACACTTGCAAAATAATGAGAATTCAACACTAAAGAAGAAAATTCCCTGAATAAAAGATGGAGATTACAATCTAAATACAATGTTGTCAGTTGAAAGAAATGAATGTAGAGTATTGAATGTTCAAAATTGTGTTGAATTAGATAAGCAAATCCCATGTAGACTTTGTTAATGATTCATAATCAGCTAATAAGCTCATCTCTAGTAGAATAATGATCCATGGACCTGTTAGCTCATTTATCACGATGTTTTACAACACCAGCAAAGAAACTAATTAAATCCCAGCATCATTACACAGAATTCCTTTTAATAGAGATACAATGATGCACTAGAGGCTACAGATTACACTGCAAATTGTACCAAGAGATTCCGGACAGGGAGTTTTAATTAACATGTTAGCAAGAAGCTGCTCTCTTAAATAATAGCTAACTAGGAAACATCTGCACACTCAAAAACCATTGGAGGAAGGACAGTAAGGAAAGGAGCACGACATGAGATACCGATTTAGACTTTTTCTATCCACAGGAAAAAGCTGTTGCTGTTCACTGACTGCATTCATTATCCAACACAAATCAGAAGGCAGAACTCTGGCTCCAGGTTGGTGTTAAAGATGCTGGTAGGGGTATGTATATCAGATTACTCCCCCCCAGCCCCCCCCCAAAAAAAAGAAAAAAAGTCTGCAGCACTTCCACTAGGCCAGTACAGCTGAAGCATCTCCCAGCACATGGCAAGAGTTCATCAGGCAGACTACAATAAGTTATCTCATTTTGCTCATTGTGGGAGAGAAGACAGATGGGTTACTGCTCAGAAGAACTGTTCCCTGTTACGCAAACAAGAGAAAAAGAGTAGTTTTCTGAAGAAATAAAGGAAGAACTTAGAGACTCTTTATGTGAGAGAGCAACTACAATG
>NW_010119118.1:0-5867 GCF_000699245.1 Pterocles gutturalis
CCGACACGCGCACGAGCGGGGCAGAAAAGCCCCGGGTAGCCACGCAGGACCCCGCGGGTTGCCCCTTGTCCCAGGAGCAGACGCCACAGACGCCAGAGCAGGAGTGCATGGTCGCCTCCCAACCCATCCTCTTCAGCGAGAACCCCTTTGTGGTGGCAAACCGCCGGGGGAAGGCAGCGGGCAAGGCTTGCCTGGGGGGTCCGCCCCTGGGCTACGGCACGGGGGGAGTGCTGAAGACCAACCTATACTCCAAGGCAAGCGGTGCTGGGCGTGCTGTGTGCGGCATGCGACCATGCAGGTCGGGCCACCTGCCTCCTACTAAACCCTGCGCATGCCGGGGACCCTCGTGCCAGGCTGGTCCCACCTAACACGTGTGCTTCCCCAGGGGTGCGTGCAGAGGTGGTCAGTCGCTGGTGGTCAGTGAATTCTCTTCCAGACACTAATGCACCCCAGTTATTGCCGAGTGTGCGTGCTGCCAAGCCCCTCTTTGAGGGGTGGTGGCGCTGTTGGGACCCCCGCACGTCTCTCGGGGTGGGCAGGGATCAGCCCAGGAGCGCTGGGGTTCCCTGTCTGCTGATTTTGAATGTGGGGAGACGGCCGGGCCGTGGCAGGGTGGTGATGGTGGTGTCACAGCTGTGTATCAGCCTGAACAAACACGGCTGGTTTTAGGCTGCTGAAAACCAGGAGCGGTGGAGCTGACACAGTGAGGCTGCAGCCCGGGGCGCGCTGTTCCTTGCAGTGACACATTTCAGTACAACTGCACTTTCAGATTTCAAGGGAGAAGTTTGCTTTCTGCTCTGGGAAACTTTCTCAGTGTAGCACAGGAAGCCTCTGGCAGAGCGAGGTCTAGACCCAAAGATGTTTTGGGTTGGCACCACACCACTCTCCCCTTCTCCCTTTCTCAGACTTTTAGGAGGTCTGGAAAGCAAGAGGAGCAGAACAAGTGCAGACAGCCCCCACAGAGAGGAAAAAATAAACAAAACACTCAGCTGTAGTTCTCTTAGATGTTTTTAGCCCAGTTTCTTGGTGAGAATTGGTTTTTCACGGATGTGTAGGCAGATACACATGTAATTGAATCTCTGCAACCTCTCAGTGTATTAAAGGCTGTGCTTTGGATGTTACAGACATCTAGCTTTAGAGTTCAAAAGAACAAAAAAGCAGTGGTCACAAAGCACTGACCCTTTTTGAGGACTGACTTCGTGCCAGATGGGCTATCATCAGCCAGGAGGTGGGTGTCGCAGTGAGCTGGAGCTAATGGAATTCCACCTGGCTGTCCGGAGGGATCGGTTCCCCTGTCTGCACGTTCTCCTCCCGTGTGCTGACACCAGACCTGGAGTGGTCGGTGTCAGCTGGGTCAGGGAGCTGAAGCCCCTGAAACGCAGGATTGCAGAACAGCTCCTTCCTTGGTGGGCTGGTGGCACACAGGAGGAGGTGGACAGCAGCAGCAGGAGCAGGGTGAGCAGAGTGGAGGTGTGGGAGCAGATGAGGTGATGCTGCCGCATTCTCTGTCATTGCAGTGCTAGGGAGGATCAGATGTTTTCTGTGCTCCAGGAAAAACTTCAGATCCCATCTCCTGGCGTGGTCCATAGAAAGACAATTGCCCAGGGCTCACTTGAATCAAATTAACATGATTTGCTGTTGCCTGGGTATGGTGTTAATGGTTGCAGAACCCCAGATTTGCTTAAACAGCTCTCTGAATCCCAAATGACCTGTTTCTGACTTTAGGCATCTAAAATACTCTTTCAATCACGTTCATTAGTCCTGTGAACAGGCTGCAGTAATTGCTGGGACTTGGTGCTCCGGTTGCTGTTGGGGCTGGCTGCAGGCTGGCTGTGCGGGTGGTCACGGGTCCCCATGCAGGGGGGGACAGCCCCACTGTCCTGTGCTCCAGGCTCCCTGTAAAGGTCTTGCACATAGGCCAGCAGCAATGGATGTGGCTGGGGATGAATCTCATCCCCTTTCGGTTGGGAGGAGCTTTTTTTGCCCAGCATCTTTACAACAGGAGGTTTCCACAGGCTGTGCCCCCGTCTGTTGAGGGCTAACAAGAAGTTGGGGGGGAGAGGATTCCTGGGGACGTCTTACAACCCGATTCAGTGGGTCCTGCACGGCGTGTGGATATAATCTCAGTTCCCATGTTTAGTGTAATTCCCTTGCTGTTTCCAGCGCTTTTTGCAAGTTTCTGCCCTGTGACAGCCGCTGTTGGGTTGATGCTAACTCTGCATCTGCGGGGAGGTGGCCCATGGCTGGCCTTGGGCTGGACGTTGGTGGCCTCCCTTGCCTCCTGGTCTCACTGCGGAGGGAGAGGCATGGAAGTTGCTGCTGTACCATAACTGTCGAGCTTTGTCTTCTCTCTTTCAGGCTCCTGCGGGCGAGTCTGGGACAGGAAATTCCCGGCGTGAAACCCCCTATTCTCCCGGTAATCAGCAGGTGAGGCTGCTTCCAGGACCAGCAATGCGGGGAGGGCAGGAGGGATGCCTCCAGGGCAGGACGGCACCAGGGCAGAGGAGGACAAGCTTTATTTCCATCCCTGAGAGTGGTACCTTTGAGGTGGAGGGATATCCATCACAGGAGGCAACTAGGGAACTAGGGGGAGAACTCTGCTCTTTCAAAATGTCTTGGAGACCCAGGAATATAATTGGCTAGTCGTATACTCAGAGGAAAGTTACTGCTCTGAGGGTAGCTTAATTTGTGGGGTAATGAACCAGGGAGTACAAAATGACAGTTGTCTGTCTTTTCTGAGAATGGCCTCATCAGTGCCTTATACAGGCTGTTTAAATCTGGCGATTGGTATGCCAGAAGAAATAGAGTAGTCAGAATTTGGAGAATCATCTCGGATCGATTAGCCATTGCTGCTCAGTCTCCCAGAGAGATCCCTAGTTCTGTTTGTGACACTGCCAGTGACCCACATCACGTCCCTAGTTCTGTTGTGATGCTACCAGCAACCCACATCAGCTGTCCTGAAGAAAATTGAAGGATCCTGCGGCAGACAATTCTAGGTTAGCCTGCCCTTAGGGAATGGTTTTCTGAAACTATCTGGTTAGATGCCAGCTTTCACGCTGAAATGGGAAGTTTCTTTATTTCTCATAACTTTTTTTTTTTTTTTTTGGTAAGCATTACCTATTCTCGCTAGCCATTCTTATTTCTCATATGAAATGTGATCTTTTCTTTTAAATCTTGCTAAGTCTTTGATTTCATTTTCATCCTGTGGCAGTAGGTTTCACAAGTTAGTTGAGCCTTTGAAGTTAAATACTCTTAAATGTTTTTTTTAAATTGTTCCTTTATGGTCATTACATATTATTGTTTTTTATATTAGGGTCTGGAATGATCTGGAAATTGTACTTTGTAATCTATCCTTAGTCATTTTGTGTCTGCTGCATTCCTTTTGGTCTGCAACTGCTCTCCAGCTATTTGGTCTCCCCAGCTCTGGCCCTCACCTGGTCTTTATCTGAGTCATTGCAGTTCTCCGAGCTGGACAGCAGCTCTTCCCTCTCTTGCTAGGTTAGTTCAGCTCAGAGACATGAATTGCATCAACCTGGGGTGAGGTGACAGTTAACACTGACTCCGGAGAAGGGTCGGGACCATGTGGCTGGGCGCAGGGAGCAGGACAGTGCAGCTGTAGTGAGCAACGGTTGGGTCCATCTTCTGTTGCTCCCTTGGCCTATCTTGCATCTCCATCAATTCTTGGATCCTTTGAGGTTGATTGACCACCAGGGACTCAATAATTTATTATTTTAATTTCTTATTCTTAATATTTTCTAACTTTCTGTCCCAGCTGCATATGTTTATGTACTTGCTTTTCTGACAGCAGTTGTGTCCTGATGAGAGGTTTATTTTGGGCTGTTCCTAAGTTTTCCTTTTACCACAAATTTTCTTGGAGTTTGGCTTCTTTCTATCAAGAAGGAATGGGGTGGGGATGATACTCCTCATTCTACAGTAGAAAGAGATCTAGATATTAATTTGCTCTATCTTCAAAGATCCTCAGCTTTCAGTTGAAAAAGAAGCCCAAATCCCAAAGGGTAGCCCTGGAGCTGCTCACAGAATGATGTAGGTTGGAAGGTCTGGTCTAAGACCACACTCAGAGCGGGTCCAATTAGATCAGGTTACCCAAGGCTATGTCCAGTTAAATTTTAAACACCTCTAGAGATGGGAAGTCTACATCTTTCTAGAAGCTGGCTCCAGTATTTGACTGTCAATCAATATTTGACAACCACTCATTGTGTCACTCATTTGACTTTAAAAAAAAACAAACCAAAACCCAAAAAACCTCGTATTTGGATAAAATGTCCCTTGTCCCAACTTGTCATAGGCAACTTTTGCAGTACCCCTGTTGTTTCTGTTTATCAAGGTTTTAGCCTTGGAGGCTTGGTGCTTGGTTCTTGCCTCTAGCAGCCCTCTGGCTGTAATGCCATCTGCTCGTCTAACTCAGATGGGCTTGCGTGGTGATAAATTGTTCGTCTTGGGAGTCTAATGACTTGTCATTAGCCAGTTCCCATGGTGACAGTGACCCTTCTGTCTTCTCATAGCAGCCACTGCTCCGACAGTGGAAACTGGGTGAAACTGTTCACTCTCTGTGGGCTCTGACAAGAATCAACAAGATCTCACTAATGCATTCGGTGGAGTTAAGAGCACCCCAAGAGCATTTTTGCAGATGCAGGCCCTTGTCTTCCCAGTTTTAAGCTGGATGTCTCAAGCTCCCCGCTGTGTAGCACTTGCTGTGATTTGTAGCCTATTCTATCACTTCAAGTTTTTGTATCATGAATTCTCTGTAGCTTGAGCAGCATATTGAATAATCTATACAGCTGTTTTCTTTTTTTCTCTTTTATCTCTGTTCACAGATGCGTATGCTATGAGAGATTCTATTAATTTCTTAAAGCACTTGCAGCCAGTTTCATGACTTTGACCTTTATTTTAGCCTTTTAAGGTCTTGAGCAGGTTAGCTCACTGCTTTCATTTCCGAGATCCCGTCTGTCATGTTGATAGTGTTTCTTCCTGCTCTGTGGCTGCTGTGAATTGGTGACTCTGGCAGTTGTTCCTGACGATGCCTTGGTGTCACAATGCCGAGCCGTTAGTCCTGCCAGTGGCACTCTCAACCCTCCATTCTGCGCATGAGCTTTCTGTCACATTTACATGATTTAATACTTTCTGGTTCGGAGCCTTCCGCAGCAGTCTCCTGCACATCAGGCGCAGCTGTGTCTGGTAGATTGAGTTCTCTCTGGACAATGGACGTTACACAGAATGTAACAGGTCCAGCAGATAACACTGGAGGACGCAGGGCATTCACTAGCCTCTTGGCTTGTGCGTTTTCTGGTGATTCAGCAACTTGACCTTCAGTTTGCTGCACCAGAGCAGAAGTTCCAAGGAACTGCATCTCTAATTCTCTGCCACCATCTGTTTTAAATGTAAATTCTTTGGCTTTGACATCTTGTAGTCCAGACAGAATTTATAGGCTTATTTTGGAACTCTCAGAGAATGACTGAGGGAAGTCGAGTCCTTGGTCCTGAGGCTGCCGTCACCATGGTCTTGAGTTCTGCAAGCTGTGGGGGGTGGGGAGGCAGCAGGTGGGGGGAGAAAGGAGGCATTTGTCGGGGGTCTGTGTGTGCCGAGGAGGGCAGAGGGGTCTCTCTGTGGCAGCAGCAAGGATCTGCACAGGGACACCGACAGCTCGGGGTAACTGCGGTCTCTGCTGGAAAAGGTGCTTGTCTCAGCCTCTCATGCGGAAAAACCCCGTCTCTTCATTTTCTCTCCCGTTCTCTCCCCTGATGGTCCTCCCTGGTGTTGCCCCTCTCCAGACACCTGCAGCCCCTCGGCCCGCTCACCTGCCAGGCAGGGAGACCCGCTTTGTAAGTGCTGGGGGTGTGCGGTGTGCG
>NW_010119119.1:0-2659 GCF_000699245.1 Pterocles gutturalis
CGGCTGCCGCCGCTTCACGTGTCGCAGCCGTGTGCGCTCCCCGCGCAGGGACACCCGAGGTTTCCTTCCCCCGCCTTTCCCCCCTTTTTCCTTTATCCTATTTTTTTCCTTTTTTTTTTTTTTCTTCCCACTTTTAATTTTTTCCTCCTTTTTCCCCCCTAAGGCTCAATGCCTTACTGTATTGCCTACTTATGGCCAAGGCTTTTTACCCTTGGTATTTTCAGGGTTCTCCTGTTTTACTTATGGGTAGCCAAGCATACTCCTCCCTGGTAGCAATCAGCCTTCCTGACCTGGGCTGGAGCAGGGAGCTACAGGGCTGCAGGAGCCCACTCCCAAACTTTGCCTTACCCTGTGTCCTCCTTTGGAAAAGCAGGAGATAAGGCCTCAACAGAGCAGCTGGAAGGGAGGCAGAGTTTCAAAGTGGCCTTGCTCAAACACCTGCCTTTTCAAGCAGCCGAAAGGCAAACAAGGATTCGCTACATGGGATTTCCATGTGAAGTGGATATTGTTTCACATGTTAAAAGTAGGGCTGCTGCAAGTCACTGCTACAGGATGTTACCTAGTGGAACAAAAGTAATATCCAGTTGAAATTATAGACTGTCAGCTTCGTTGGAAAGGAGCTGGAGCCCTACGTTGTAAGATAATGTTACTAGGACCAGAAATCTGTCATCCTAGAATATAACTGTCCTTGTCCTCAGTGAAAAAGTACTTTTGGACATTTAATTTGAACGGTGCTGATGGCTTTTCACCTCCCACACATGGTGATCTGTGCACTGAGTATGTGACAGGCCCTGCTGTAGTTCCCACGTTGTATCTATTACATGTTTCCAGAGCAAAGGAACAAAAGTCAGTAGAACACAGCTTCCACGGGGTTAGCCATAGCAATGCCGTCGTACCGCTTGCATCCTGCCTCCCAGAAGGCTCCACATGCAGGATCCACAAAGCTGACAAGCCACTGCAGATGCTGGAGGGTTGGTGAGCCCACCGGTGGCAGCATGCTGTCTTCTGCAGGCTGTGAGTCACCTGGAGAAGGTCCATCCCCAAGTTACTGCTCTTCAAAGAGTATGCCCAAGCTGCTAACTGGCTGTGTAGGTCTTCTGTGGATTGACAGTTTCACTGTCACCTTCTTGCTGGCCCATCTGCTCTTTCACAAGGGCAACAGATGACTCGTAGTCACCCTATAAGATGTGATACGGAGTCTGGGATCTGTCGTGTTCTCAGTTCATAGTTTTCACCAGCAGATGAGACCAAGCACAAATGAACAGCAGGAAATACTGTGATCTACATGAAGCAAAGGGATCTTATAGTGATGAACAGATGATACAGGATTTTGCTGGCTCACACAAATTATTTTTTTGTTCTTGGTTTGTGAGCAAAATAAATTAAAAGCTCACTGCTATGTGTGAGAATTTATTAGGAAATAGTGTGTGAGCATGGCAGGTGGTGACAAGGACACCTCCATTTGGACTCAAGCTACATAGAAGCAGAGAGAAAAAACAGTCATGAAAGGGCTGGAGAGGGAAGACTGCTGCTGACTGATGTGTGGCACACAGATAGGTACACTGTCCCTGTACACATAATGAGAGTATTCATCGGACAGTAAGACTACAATTTCTCAGCTTGGACCCTTGGTGACTGAACTTCCTGCCGTTTGTGCCAGTACGTGACACAAAGCATCACACAGATGAAGCCTGAAGCACTAACTGGCAATACAGGCAAGGTTTTGGAAAGTACTGCTCTGTTCTCTGGTTCCTGTTGTTGGGGATGACCTTCCCCGGTCCTCTGCTTCTCCTGTCACAGCCCACTGCTCACATCCTCTCCTTTCCCCTCTCTGCCTTCCTTATCTCTTGGCAACTGCCAGCTTCCTCTTAAAGGCAGATGATATGTTCTCATCATTTTCCTAGGGAAAGTGCTAGAAAACAGTACCCGTGCTCTGGAAGCCTTGCTAGTTCCAAGGGGTTTACTGCTCTGTAGGAAGAGCTACAAACACTTCCAGCCTCAGCTGCAGTTAACTGGGCCCACCATCCCCCATGGGCATAAGGGAGGACTGGGCACATGGCTGCCACTTACCAAATCTCCTCCATTTCCCTATTATACAGAATGAGTTAATAATTCTGGAGAAGATTTATGAGCCTGTACTACTTGAATCTTTGTCCGTGCAACTTCCCCCACAGCACCGCTTCGCTGATCTGCTGCGGTATGGGGGAGCACGTGCAGCAGCAGGGCCTGGATGCCACACTACCTATGTGCAGGCATTAAATAACACCTGGGGAATTATCTTATTCTGTGCTTGAAGCCTGCACAAAAGGAGTGACCCTCAAGGCTTTGCCACCTATCTCTGTTACTGTGTAGCAGTGGCTCATTGCACTGTTCGCCACTATAAAACATTTTGTTCCCGTTGTGTTAAAATACCTGGTTTGCCTGACTTCTGAAAACATTATGAAAGATTATTTAAGGTGATATACTTAGCAAAAATATAGTAGTGAGATACAGAGCCTTTCATGGGCCAGATCATTGCCCAAGTCAATAAATATGGACTGAATACAGCAACTTCGTGTCTACTTGGTAACCTGGAGCGCGTTCATGGCCGCGGGCTGCTGTTCCAGCTTCCAGTTGCCAATGCAAGCAGATCGAGTTGTGCAGAGCCAGGGGCACTCTT